>NC_073697.1:55300000-55570000 GCF_023634085.1 Falco cherrug
AGCCAAAGGTCTGTCCCTATTTTCAGGATGTCATGTAGGTGTCTGTGGACTTTTACACAGCCCAGACCAAAGAACAGGCACTTGCAAACAAAGAATAGGAAAGTGTGCTGGACAGTCTGAGCACAAAGTCTATGCTTCAGCTGTAATGAAAGGGTGTTCCTGCAAGAAGCACGGCAATGCAAAACCAAGCAGAACACCGATGAGAAACAGGTACCCGACTACTGTGGCAAATTGTACATCACCACATTCAACACTTCACTGTGGACAGCACCCTAGAAAGGGGGTAGGGGAGGCTGTGGATTGGGGGGGGGGGGGGGGGGGGCGGGGGGAAGTACGGAAAATTTGAACATTTGGACTTGCCTGAAATCCCACTCATTGCAAGGACCAAAGATCCTCACAGACCCCAAGCCAAACACCTCCTACAGAGGTGACTTGTTAGTCTTTTCCAGAAACACTGTGAACGTTCGCTCTCTGTTACAATGGGGTCAAGTCTCTTAAGCAGCAACTCTGCAGCAGCAGCACTTGCACAGAAAGTGGAGGGAACTGGGACCACTTGCTCCCTTGCATGAAGATGCTCAGAGCCTGACCTCTTGGGCGAAACCCCCAGCCAGGAGGCAGCTGTCTTCTGCAGATGCCAGGAGCCAATGCTCCCCTTCAGACACAAGCCATTGTGCAGGCAGGGCTCGATCAGAGAAGATTAAATAGGTAGAGACTGTGTTAGGTGTCAGCATACATTTGTATACTAACCCAGTAAGTTAAAATCAGATGACTTTTCCCATCTGTGCCTTCCTGCACACTTTGCTCAATGGAAAGAAAACTAAAATCTAGATGAGTTCTATTTAGTCATCTCAGCAAACTCAATGCAATCATAATTGGGCAGCCTCACTGCTCAGAAGATTATCCCAGTGATTCAATTGCACCGCAATACAAATAAAGATATCTGCATGAAGTAGGGTGCAAAGTACTAAAAATTAAGACTTAATGAAGTTATACATTTGTGCATCACTGCCCTCTCTATTAGAGTTTGGAAAATTGAAGGCAACATGCTATTATACATCATGTGCTATTATTCACATAAGTGGCTAAATTGCAGAGTTTGGGAGATACTATTTATGTGTTTATTAAAAAGCTATTTAATTCATCATATAATGCACAGACTTCTTTCAAGACTCAAATAGGAAACATGAATGCAGCATCTGAATAGCAAGTCTCAATCAGAAATTATTTGTACTGCCTCAACAACAGTTTCTCCCTCCAGATTTTGGTTTCCCCTCCTCACACTGAGCCACAGCAGGGACTACAGGAGAGTTTCTGAAGTCTAATTCACACTCTTTGCATTTACCTTCTTCAAAATTTTAAAAAACAGAACAAAACAAAAAACAACCCAAAAAAGGCATGCTGAGCACAAACTATGAGAGGAGTTCACAGCTCTTGAGAAAGCTGTATAAAGTTGCTGATACAAACCAGGTAAGAACTAAGTTAAAAGACCTAAATATATCAGGTTTAGTCTGACTGTTTAGAACAGCAGCTCTCTGGGGCAAGGGGGAGGTAAACAACTGCACTGGATAAAGCAGTAATACAGGACCAGTTATTTCAGAAGCAGAGGACATCCTCAAATATGCAAAACACAGTTAGACGTGGGGATACAATCAAGTTAGCCTTTGCAGCAGATGTGATGGAAGCCTTGTCCAGCTTGTGCATACACAAATGAAGATGCTGAGCAGCTGTCAATCATACAGCCCTTAATGAAGCCTTGTGGATGTTTTATACCCAACTATCACTTTTTGTTTTTCTTCTTTATCCTTTTCACCTTGTGCCTAATTGATTACAAGCCTGATTAGCACTGGAATTTCTTCAGCTTCACGATACACTGGCCAGGAGGGGAACACCAAAGAGGGGCTCCGGCAGCATCAGTGGCCGTGCGGAGCAGTGGGTCCCCAGCTGTGATGGCAGCATCCCGCCAGCCCCACTCCAGCAGAAGAGGGGCCAGGGACTGATGTCACAGCCCAAAGGGCACCCCAGGGCAGCTGACCTCTGGCCCCGTGAAATCAGTTGCTCTTCAATAAAGTTCTTCGCACCCTGTGAACACTAACTCCCAAAACCCAAATTCAGGGTTTTGTCAGCTTTGCTTTTCAGAAACCGTTTAACACAAGAAATAGCATTCTAAGCACTCCCCCCTTCTCCCTCAAAGGATTTCACAAGTATCAGGGAGACAGAAAACTTCCTCTCAAAATATATTTTAAAATATAAATATATATTGAAAACAGGCTAACATATTTAAAAGAATTCCTAAACTGTAGTTTGTTTCACATGGGCAGATTTCTGTGTCTTTATCATAGAAACCACAGCTGTTAATTTAAAAAGGTGTCTGATATTCCATTTTTCATCTCATGATTATTCCTTCAACAGTAATTCACATTAACCAGTGTACCTTTTATCTCAGCAATTGATAAGAATTTCTGAAGTACTAATTTATACGACTTCTACTCGAGCTAAGGCAGCTCTTACAATCTTCACATCACAGACAAACAGCAGCACATAAGCAACATCTTTCCCAAATCACCCTTTCAACCACCAAATATGCACATCCTCAGTTAGAAACACCAAGCAGAACAGCGTCCTCCTCCACAACCTGCTTTTACAACCAAGGATTTTGTAATGGTAAGAGACTGCCACAGTAAGATGCACCGTTATCCTTCATTTGACTTCTCCGTGTATTCTTACTGCTTGCACTCAGTGATGTGGGCTTGAAGCTCTTGGAAAACAGCATAAATCTAAAACTAAATACCACATTTAGACTGAATGGGGTCTTTGAAAGTTTCCAAGCCTGACAACTAGCTCTTGGAAGAGCTAACAGCAGCACTTTTCTTGTATGCTTGCAGATGTGATGACCATGCCTACAGCTGATCCCCAAACCTTCACTTTATAACCTCCCGCAGCTTCTCTGCCTTAAATCTTCAGAAGCATGCATGAGGGGGAAGTCTGGAAAGACATGGAACAGAAAGAAGAAAAAAAAAAAATATCTGGAAGGCAATTTTTAGCCTTTTGTTTTCACCTCGCTTACCATAAGTTCATTTAAAACTAAGAGTGCAGTTTTCAAGGCACAAAAACACCACAGTATAAAAAAAGAAAGAACTTTTACATTAAGGAAAAGAAAGAGGTTGGAACAGGATATCTCAATATTAATGCTTTCAAAGAGCTGAACAGAAAAATCATGAAAAGCATATCTTACCCATGAACATTTGGTGATTTTCACTTAATCGTACTGATGTATCACAACTTTGACTAAACTTGTAACTGCACATATTTCAGGGTATCAGGCAAGTTTAGAAAAGAAATAGTCTCTTTTTACTCAAGAACACCCAGAAACTTCAATTTTTCAATGAAGTCTCCTCATTTCAATTTAAAGAGGCCCCACTCGGCACCAGGGAACACTTCTCCAGCACAGCGCAGACTCTCATGCTGTAAACACGCTGGTGAGCTTTCCCCTTCTCATTTGCAGAAGACAACGTAAATCTTGCCTTAGCAACATAAATCATCTTATTTGTCATTAAATACTATTTTTCTGTATAATGTTAAAACTGTTCCACAATAATATTTTTTTCTAAATATAATGCTTCCCCCAAACAATGCTAAAAACACTACTTAGGTAGTTTGATATGATTAGACGGTTTTTAAAACAAAATTAAGAGAATTTAACAGCAACCTTTAACTATTTGTTTTGCCAAATGAAAAAAAATATCAGAACTCATCAGCAACGTTGAACCTTCCCATCCATTTGAACTTGGAGGTACAAGCTGTATAGCAGGAAAGGTTTTATTAATCGCTCTGGTCACACAGGGACATGAGCAATGCTGCTACAGGTTACCCACAGTGCAGGGAGGTGTTCTATCCTGACTGCCATTAAAGGGTATGTCTGTACAGAAAAACAAGTAACACTGCAAATTTACATTTTCCTTGGCAGGGAGCAAAGCACAAAAAGGGAGATGGAGGCGAGACGTTTATGGCCCGACCTGCCAAGGCAGACTGAAATAGGGCCAAACGCCACATGTGCTTATGCCTCTGCTCTGTGCCACAGCTTCCCTGCCTCTACCCCCGCTTAATCATGTACAACACCCATTAGTCATCTCCATTGCTGTGCTCTTGCCTTCAACACAAAACTATGCATTTTCTGAACACTGCTCTGTATCAAACCCACTGAATCAGCAAGCAATTGAACACTTCTGAGTCCAAACACAGCTACCCTCCTTTACAATACACTGCAGCCTGTTTGGGGAAGAAAAATAATTTCAAAGTAAATAAATCTTTAGCTTTGGCTAATTGTGCTTTGTGTTTTGCAGCTTCTTTATACCAAGAATTACATTCTTGCAATAATGATACACTACTTGTGAAGAGCTAATGTTTTCAACTAAAGAATATCTTGAACCTCAATATTTCACGAGTCTAATTCAGTCTCCAGTTGCCCCTCATCAGACAAGTTGTTTCTCTTCGTTCTTGGATATATATCATTTTTAAAGAAGAACCAGCTGAACCATTAGGACTAAATGTGCACATCTGAAAAACAATATCCTGAAACCACAAAGGTCACACTGTCTGCCAGGAAAAGCATCAGAACTGCACTCCAACTTGGCTGGTCCTTAGACACTGTCAGCCTAAAGCCAAACCAGTTGAGAGCCTAATGCTTCAAGCAAAAGCGAAGCTGTCTGGCTTGAGCTCTTCAGGATGCAAATGACCCAGTGTCAAGATGTTGTATTTGGTGAGGGAGAAGGCATTAATTCATATGAACAAAGTGACATGCTTTTCAAACAAGATTCAGGCCACACTTAGAGGGAAGTACTTCAGCCCATCTATCCCGTTAGCGTCATCATCCCAAAATCAAAGTTCTGCAGGCATTTTAAAGGACTGCTTAAAATACAAAGGCAAAGCCCAAAAATCAGACATTGCTAAGCAAAAGGAACAAAATATTTTTCTGGCAGGTAAAAATGTTTTCCCAGAACATCAAAATCCCTGTCATAATTTAATAGCAGCACCACAAACCATTCAGATCCAAAGGTCTTTGAGGACACTGGAAACATCTTTTAAGGAATTAAACACGCACAATGCCATATTTAAGTCCCAACCATGAGCAACTCAACAATAGCACTCCTCGCAGTCAGTCTTATCTTACCCCAATTCCAACAGATTACTTAGAAGTAGCATACCATACATCATTAACAAGGGTGACAAATGCCTTCCTCTAGAGAAGAAAAACTTATTTCCTACACTATTCTTTCAGCCTAACACAGGACAGAGCTTACCACTTGAATAAAAGGTTCACCAATGGCTCTCTACATATGAAATCTCAAATTGCTGCCATGAAGATTTTAAACCTAGTACAGGCCATCCCTCATCCTTACTCTAATATCTTTCCTGTCTACCTTACAGAGCCACCTTCATTTGCTACGCAGGTCTGCAAGGAACAAGAGCAGAAACGACTTGGATCATCACTCCCCGTCTTTATGGGATGGAGATAGAACAGACAGCTCCTAACTTACCTACCACAAACTGGGGAAGGCTGGTAGCAGGATCCTCCTAACACTGCTCCTAGGACAGCTAACCCCTCCCCAGCACTACGTTCACGATGCACTTACCCACAGTAGGGCTGCACTGACATTTAAAAATAACGGGGACCGGAGGTGGTGTTTGGTATTTTAAGTAAGACAACCACAGAACACAAACTAAGACCCAAACCTGGGAAGGCCCCACCACAATCTGACTAAAATAAATCCAGTTAACGATGCATTTAACAAACAGAAATGTATTAAGCAACCTTCTGTATTTAATGTACTGTTATTATCATTATATATGCAGTAAAGTCCTTGCCAAAGCCTTTGCAGCAAGCAGAGAAAAATTAAAAAAACTCTGCTGATGCTTTTTGGATCCACTACCTGGTAAGATCCAAGAGGCCAAATAGGAAGCTGCAACCACAGCCTCAGAAACTGCATAGCCACGAGCAGTCCGAAGTCCTAGAACTACCAAACACTCTTCCCTCTCCCAGGCTGAGTAAGCCAGTCTAGTCATCCCTTCTGCCACCTCTAAAGACAATTAGCCAAGTGTCACTTCAATTAGCTTTTTCAGATCCACGACCACAGAATACTGTACGACTTCAGAAGGAAAAAGTGGGATTAAAATAGGGCCAACTGAGGTGAAGCTGGAAAATAAACTGGGAAAGACCAGAGAAAATGAGACACAAGAAATCCCAAAGCATCTCCCTGCAAAATGCTGGGTACTACTTGGGGTAAAGCCAATATGCGTGTTTAGGAAAAGGAGCCTTCTTACACCAAGCTGGGTTTAAAATTACCTTTCTCACTTTTCGTTATCAAAAAGATTCATTCTTCCTAGATGAGACTTCTACAGTACACTATAAAACAACCCGATACATCCACATGCCTACATCATGCTATTTAATACTGGCAAGATTATTCTGCACATTCTTAACTCCTGGTGGCCAAAGTTTTTGTGACAGTATCCCATTGCTAGTCTTCCTCAGCCTAGGGGTTTCCTTTGGTCTTCTATTATTTCCCCTTTAGCCAGACCCTCAACTGCTTTTAGCTCCAATGACCCACTCCTCCAGTTTAGTTTCCCATCTCATGCCATAATAAATGTTTTATTAAAGACCAGATAAAATCAATATATTTAGCTTAACTCGCATGGGGTGGCAGAGGCAGGGGAGGGTGTAATTTACTCTGGCACAGTCTACCTGCAGATAAACTTACGCTGCATTTTGCCCCATTTTCCATTCATGGTTTTAACTACTCTTTCCTTTAATATCTGTTTTAAAACTTTGCATATCAAAAGACTGACTGTTACTTCTGTAAATACAAAACACTGGGCTTCAAACACACCGGGGCTGTTATGACTCAGGAAAATAAATCGGGTTTGCACATGTTCATATTCTATTACAACCAAACCCAAGAAATATGCAAAGAATGAAAACACAATACTTCACTGCTCAGGGCAGAAGTTGAAAATCTGTTTAATAAAAAACAAACAAAAACCCTTCATCCAGAACCCCAAGAAGCTTTCTTTCACTACAAACAGGGCTGATATATATGTGCAAATTAAACAGTACGTGAGGGAAAAAGAGGGGGGGGGGGGGGAGAGAAAAATTCCCTCCGAGTAGGAAATGCAACCCCAAGAAAACCCACATTTTTGTTAACAAAATGTACCCATTAATTTATCTTCTTCGTACAATACCTAATCCAGAGCAATGGCATTTCTATCTGCAACCAACACCAGCACCCACCAACACTGGGAATTAGCCAAGCTCCTAATTGCAGAGAAGCAAGATAGCACCACAAGCTGCCGCAAGCCTTGGAAGGAGGTGTTATGCCACTCCGTGCTGGGGAAGGGACACACGAGACCTATCAGCTCAGCTGCAGGCACACAGAGCTCTTCCTCAGCAATCCCACACAGCTGTCCTAAGTCACACAAGTGTGTGTTTGTAAAAAAGGGCCACTGCCATGAAATTAAGCCACCAAATGTAAGCCAGTTTTGGTATCTAAGAGCATGAGAACAAATTCAGCACAGTAAAGCTCTACTGGTTATATATGCCAAGTTTATTTGGAGCAGCAATTAATGCTCTGTAAAGACTTCCATATACATGCCAGTCTTAATAGCAGTCACTCAAAAATTCACAGAAAAAAACCCCAGTATTATTCTCACTACACCTGCTGGGATGCCCAGGCAGCATGTAATATCCCTTTCATACTGCTCAGGAGTGCAGCACATGTAATTAAAACACCAACAGAGTTCCTTAATAATATTATGATCCCAAATTTGGTGACTGGCCACAGCCTAATGAAACAGAAGGACAATTAGTGACTTAAAACCAGGACACAGGCTAATAGTAAGATTTCTCTCATCTAGGGAAAAAGACAGAAGGACCCAAATGGTAACACTTACCAGCGAGTATTCAAGCAAAAAGATCCCTTTTGAGAAAAGCAACCTAGAAGAGTCTGGTACACTATCATCATTTCTAGCTCCTATTTTTATCTTACAATAAAAATAGTAATTATATAAAAAAAATTGACTCGTGGCTTTGGCATCACCAATGGCCCAACTCAGAAAATGGTAATTATTCCTCATTTAAAAAGCCAGTCTTGTTGGTGGTTTGGGGGTTTTGGGGTTTGGTTTGGGTTTTTTCTTTTGTGGGGGGTGGTTTGGGTTTTTTTGGAGGCAATCAACAACTGGAAACACCCAATGTCTCACCTTTCTTTTTAAGGCATTTTGGGATGACAACCCTCTTGATATGGAGAAATAGTGTGAAATGGGGACAATGGACATCGATTGTGATTGTATATGTCTGCCCAGGAATGTGGGTACGGTGACTAGTCATGGGTGCGATGTCTGGTCACACAGGCACACAGCTTTGAGGAGACGCCTGCCCTTCTTCCTCTAACAAAAGGGGCTATTTTAAAAAAGAATGAGAAAAGGATGAGAGATATTCCAATGCTATCTAGAGGGAGGGAGTGCTAAGTCTCCTTGCTGGAGAAGATTGGATGGTCACAAGAACATGAATCACCTACAAACCTGCAAGACCACCACATTCCAGGCAAAGGACTGATAAACTAATTAACATACGAAAACTAATTAACATACGAAGCGAGAGTAAGCGGCTTTAGGTAACGAATATGTATAGGCGTTAATTGAATATTCATTTGTTTTATTGTATAAATGTGAGATGGTTCGTCACTTCGGGCATGCACGCTTGTGGAGGAGCGATCCCCCGTGCATCTGCGCGCAATAAACATACCTACTTTATAACTTTCGAGTTACAGAGTCTAATTCCGCACGTCACTCTTGATTCAGAAGGGGCACCAGAGAGCCATGGAAGCAAACAAGGTGGACACTCACATGCCCCACAAGGCCAGGTATCCCTAGTGCAAGTTTCACTGAAATATCTTTTTCTGCCTTCGTAACGTGGGCCAGCAGTCAGTCACCACCTCACAGGACTAAAATCTAAAACATGCCCACTTGCCCAAATGGTGCCAACAACAGGCCTTCTCTGGCAACACTATCATTACCAACGTGCAACTCACGACCAAAGCTCTCAGTTAAAAAAATCCATACAGTTAAAGAAGTTCACATCTCACAATCAGTATTTGGGGGGGGGGGGGGGGACATTCCCTGTCACATTGCCTGTTCTTAGCAACTCTTGTGCAGCGTCTCCTCAAACATGAAGCCAGCCTTGGTGTCACCTGAGGGAGCACACCTCCCCACCAGGGCAGCATGACCTCATCCACGAGGCCGAGGAGCCAGTCTAACATCACACACCAACTACCTCGTGACAGCATGAGGCACCTTAAGAGACAAGGGAGCTGAGGGCATCAGGCAGACATCTGGGCAGGTCTGACCTCAGCTGGTCTACTCCTAAGCCCGTCTCTGCAAGTTGTTTGGTCCCCATAAGCTTTTATTTTTTATTGTAGGTTGCACCTCTGAGCAACCTAACCATGACTGTTATAATACACTGTGGAAGTGGTGAAGCTTTTTTCAGGGATAGCTTGAGGACAGAGTAAACCCCATCACAGCAGCAGAACCTAAACACAGTATCTAACTACACAATCTCATTTAGGATGCAGGAAAAAAGTGAAGACAAGACTTGCTGTTTTCCCTTGTCTCCTTCCACAGTGCTCTACGATTAATTTCTGAAGATAAAACTTCTCATTTTTTATTTACATGAGATATTTATGCTTGGCTGACCTGGAAGAATCCCATGGGCTCTAGAAGGCAGGGGGCTCCAAGAGAGCTGGCTAATATTCAAGCATCACTTCCTCCAAGCTCAAGATAGGTGCATCCCTCTGAGTAAGAAATCAAGCAAAGGGGGCAGGAGGCCTCCATGGATGAGCAAGGAGCTTCTGGCAAAACTCAAAACAGAAGAAGGAAGGTCACGTGATGTGAAAAAAAGGGACAGGCCACTTGGGAGGAATATAGGGATGTGGTCAGAACATGCAGTAGGGCAGCTAAAGTCTGTTTGGAATTAAATCTGGCAAGGGAGGTCAAGGGCTTCTTCAAGTACTTCAGCAGGCAAAGGATGACTAGGGAAAATGTGGGCCTACTGCTGAATGAGGTGGGTGCCCTGGTAATGAAGGACACGGAGAAGGCAGAGTTACTGAATGCCTTCTTTGCTTCAGTCTTCACTGCCAGGCCGGCCCTCCAGTTTGCCAGGCCCTGGAGGCAAGAGAAGTCTGGAGAAAGGAGAACTTTCCCCTGGTCGAGGAGAGATCACCTGAGCAAACTTGACACCCACAAATCCATGGGCCCTGATGGGATGCACACCTGAGTGTAGAGGGAGCTGATAGATGTTATTGCTAAGCCACTCTCCATCATCTTTGAAAGGTCATGGAGAACAGGAGAGGTGCCTGAGGGCTGGAGGAAAGCCAGTGTCACTCCAGTCTTCAAAAAGGGCAAGAAGGGAGGACCCAGGAAACTACAGGCCTCCATCCCTGGAAAGGTGATGGAACAGCTCAGCCTGGAGGTCATCTCCAAGCATGTGAAGGAAAAGAAGGTCATTAGGAACAGTCAGCATGCATTCACCAAGGGGAAACCACACCTGACCAACCTAACAACCTGCTCTAGGTGAATCTGCTTTAGCAGGCACGTTGGACTAGATGATCTCCAGAGGTCCCTTCCAACCCTGCCCATCCCATGATTCTGTGACTTGATGTGGAAAGGACAGCATTTAAAAAGAGAGACTTCCCAGTAGAGTTGCGTTGTTTTTTTTAAATACCTGCTCCCCATCAGAGGGCATCAAACCCACACTTATTTCACCCCAGTGCATTGCCTCTCTGTCTTCAGTAGCTACTTGGTAAAACCAATCTGCTCCAGCTGCATTACTCTCACCTGAAAGGCTCTCTGCAATTGAAGGTCCTTTAAAAGAACAGTTTTGCTTTAAGTTTAAGCATTTCATTGAGCTTAAGATAATGTGTTACTTTCTAGGTATCGCCAACAACTATGAAAACATCTATTTCAAAAGCATTAATAATTTCACTATCCTTTTCTATATGGCATGCAGATACTACCTCGGATTGTATTAGCCTCCAAAAGAGCCAAGCATTTGTACGTGCACTACTCTGCTTGGAGCTTGTTTCACTCACAGCTTTTGAGAGGCAGAAACACGGCTCATCCACAAGCCTGCCACATTCAACTAACAATCCTTTGGAAAACACTGGTTTTTAATCATTGATTTTTACTAACCAGCTGTGGCCATTTGACAAGCTTTGCACAGGGTCTCTCAAGGCCTTTGAAAGCTTCCTGTTGTGCTGTGAAAGCATTTGAGTTAGCTTATGCCTCTGAATTAGAAATAAATTACAGGCACTACTACATTAGGAGCAGCCAAGAAAATGCAAAGGAACGTAGGCTGTGTGTGAAACTCCCAGACCCAAACTTCAGTTTCTGTGAAACAAAAATATGTTTATTCTCTAATTTAGGTACTTTCAGAACCTTTCAAGACAAACCCAGGCCTGTCCTTAAAACAGACAAGGGGAGAAAAGAAAGAAACCTAGAAAACATTTTTAAGTGGGTTTATATTGTAATTAGTACAGAGCATGCCTCCCCACTGCTCCACAGAGCTGAGGCATTCTACAGCCCATTTCATCATCTAACTCTTCCGTGTAATTAAAATTCCTCTTTGTCTTATTTATCTGCTAGCTTCTGCCTCCACCTGAGCTCTCTGGCAAGTGATCTTCCTGAGACAGCCTTTAGGAGCATCAGTCTTCTTCGTGGAATCACAGGGTATAAGTGTCCCTCTCCTCAGAACATGTCCTCCCCCAGTTTTTAAAATCTACACAACTTCAGCTTAATCCTCTACCATGACGGATCTAGAATTTCAACACCTCCTTTCAAGCTCGCCTTTCAAGCTCACCTTCTGCCAGAAGGCTTCACATACTGCTAAAACAGCATGCTGCATATACCTGTGCCAGAAACATTTGCTTGCAATCTCAGTTCAAAGAGCAACCCCAAAAAGGGGCAAGACCAGTTTCCCACTTGAACGCTGGCCGCTTGAGTAAGTTCTCAAACGTTCACACTGAGCAGTGGGAAAAACTTGGGATATGCTAATACCACATGCCAAGCAAGAACACCCAAGAGCCCAATGCCGCTCTGCAACTAGCATCCACCCCATTAGTTTGGGAGAACTAATGATGCTAGTACAAACATCAGCATCCTGTGAATTTTCCATCCCTGTAGAGCAGCAGAAGCAGTATAGGCAGCAGGAGCTAAAGCTCAACACTGGTTCAGTTTGAAGTTGGATCAGTCACTTGGCGTCTCCTGAATCAGCTCCACCGTCCACTCCTGGTTTTACCTCTGGCGTGTCGTATGGCCTTGCAGTCTTATTTTAAACCTTGGCGCACACATTACTTAAATAATCCACAGATTTAGAACATCCTCAGGACTTACAGAGATGAACCTTAGCAGCTTTCCAGGAGTAATAGGATTTATCAGGCCAAAAATTAAATCGTTACAAACTCAAATTTCTGATTTACAGGAGAAGCTCCTATTTCTTAAATCAAGTCCTAGTGCAAGCTGGAATACTGTCAGACAGATTGAATGCTATTTCTTCCAGCTCTATATTTACACTTCAAGGATTATGCAGAAGCACAGAGCAGCAGGAGACACTGGCCAAATGCCTCGATGTGAACCTTTTGGGGAAGGTTCAGAGAAGTTTGGGTTATCTGTCTTCAAAAAGCTTTTCAAAGCAGTATAGATCTAGATATCCATTAAAACTAAAAGGAGGAGGATCCAAGCTTTGAATTTAAGGAAAAAATAATTTTACCTTTTGTGCACATGCACAAAAACTTGGACAAGCATTGCGAGGAAGGTGGGTTTCTCTTCTGCCATGGAAGGAGGCACAGCAGAATAATTTCAGCCTCGCCCATGTAAAATTAGCTATTTATTTTGGATAAATCCCACAAAATATTTTCCACCCAGCTAGCACTCCTACCTGCTGGTTTAGCAGCAGCAGACTGAAGCGCTGTGCTGCACAATGGCAAGCGGCCAGCTGCCAACTCCTTTGCCTCTCCAGAGGCTGGGAGCAGGTCTGCTCATTAAAGCCACCAGCTTTAAGACCGGACAGCAAGGCAAGGACAGAGACAGCTCTCAGCTGCCACGTCTCTGGGGCTCCCAGTGTCACCGGAGCCACTCCTATCAAGGAAATGCTTTCACACAGTCCTTATCAACAAGGCTGGCTGCAAATTTAGGGATACACCTCACCATATCCTTCCAGTCAGCCATTCCCATCACTGTAACATGCATACATATATCAGAAAGGAGAGAGAAGAAAGAGCATCATCACCTCCTGGCTCAACTGGAAAAGCACTGAGGGACACACACCCCCTTTTCTACTCAAAACCAAACAAATAAGACCACATCATCCCACCACATCTGTTGCTACACACTGGCTGGCCAAAATCAGAGCGTGGAGACTATATTTCAGAAACAGCATGCAGTAGTGCTGGCTGATTTTCAGCTCAAAGCAGGCTAGGAAACAACTGAAACATGACTTGCACTTGAGGTACAAGTCTTTAACAATACTCTGAGGGTCCCACTCTTCCAGCACCTCCTTGGCATCCAGCCTGACATCCCTGGGAGCCTTCCAGTCGTCCCTCTTGATCTCCCCTTCCCTGCACAGATCCCTCACTGAAAAATACCTGAATCTTCTATGGTTTTCCATTGGAGTTATACTTCAGTGCAAGGGCATCACAATACCAACATGCTCTTAGGCTGCAGACACATTTCTAGGGACCACTATGTGGTTTCCCTGACAAACAGCACCATCTTTATCACAGTAGGACATATCTATAATTGTTTTCAAAAAAAGACTTACTGGTCCCTAAATGTCCATATACCTTTACCAGAGAACTTCCTGTACTTTACCCCAGTTTAAATCCGTACTTGCATTAAAGGGAAACGTATGGGACATTTTACTAGAAAAAGTTTAGACATGACAAGAATTGGCAAAAAATGCAGTTAGATGAATGCTGATATAACAGCATGTAAAGATTATAAAATAAAGTTAAAACACATTTATATTGTCAAGTATGGTTTTCTAGCAGTTCCTGCATGTGTTTAAATAACAGCACATGTTTAAAGCCAACATTGCTTTGTCACCAAGTTATTTCAATATCCTTGGTAGTCCTCTTACCAGCCTACAAACTCATCTAGCAGTAAGTCCAAGCTTCCGAGAAGCAAACATCAAATACATTTTTTAATGCATCTCTTTTCAAATACACAGATATCATCAAATGTTTTTCTTATATTTAATAACTTTTTAAGCTAACCTCAAAAAATTTTTACTTGCCTGGATACATGCAGCTTTTCATATATAGATGTGTTAAACCACTCCCTTTACTGATGGTTCTCATGTTGTTTCACTGTTTCTCTCAAATGTGGTGGGGAGGGAAAAAAAAAGAAAAAAAAAAAAAAGAGAGCGGGGGTGGGGGGAAGCAAGCCAGCTCCCACAGGACTCTAAAAATATGAGTTATTTCCCAAGCAGGCAACTCTCATTATCTTTCAGATTCAAATTATCTTTCTAATTTTTCCTTTTCTCTCTACCTGTCTGTATATATTCCATTTCTGTTGTTTTTTCAAGCTTTTACACCTATAATTTTCGGAAAAAATAACAGCACAGTTAATTTCTTAAAGAGCAAGGATTTTTTTTTAACATTCCAATTTCTTCTAAAAATTTCACACCATAATAATCATCTAACATAAGTAACAGAGTACAATGTTGTTTTGTTAGCCTGGATTAACAGAAAATCTGGGTGGGGTATTTTCTGGCATTTCACACAAGCACACACCCACCACGCACTGCTGTCTCGTGAAGCTATGCATCATCAAGACGGGGTTTTTAATCTATCAACATCTTTAATAGGCTTCAAAGCCTCCAGCTACCCCGCTCCGCCCCGCTCCCACCACAGTGGTGGGAAAGAGCAGACGGGTGATGCTCACGCCACCTCGCACGTCCCAGGTCCCCAGTGGGCTTGCACGAGGGCAGCAGCTGCCCACCATGCTGCCTCCCGCCTGGGCCGAGCGCTCCTCTCCCAGACGGCAGCATCCCCTCCAGCACCAGGACTGAAGCAGCGTGGGACCGTTACAGGTGTAAACACCAGCCTTCAGGCCTCTGCGGTACGGCAGGGCCACACAAGAAGAGGAAGGGAACGAAGGAAGGCAGGACAAACACAGTGCTACAGTACCATCCCTCTGCTAGCCCTGGATTTCCTTTCCTAAGCCAGCTCCACACTGGCCCTCTGCCTCCCCAGGGACCACGCACCCGCTCCATCACCACAGCACTGGACTCCCTTTATCCTAGCAGCAGGGCTTCTCCCCAGATGTTTTGAAACATTAAAACCATCTATTTCGTACATTTTCCTGTGTCAGAGCAAAACAGCTTTATACACAAAGGAAAAGCGGCCATTTAAGCTTTCAAGAGAGAAGAAAAAACAGCAAGAATTTTTTGCAGAAATTACTTTCATTCCTTTGAAATACTTTACATCATTCTATCAAAGGGAGCTACCAAAATTTAATTCTCTCCTAATAGATACTTCCACGCTCATGCCTCTTTCTGCTGACCAGCATCACCACAGTCATTTAGACAGCACGCGTTCAGTACCAGCCACTTCACAGGCAAACAGAAGTTTCCCACACCAGAACTGCTGGGAGACTCCCGGCGCGCCTGGCCATGTGAGACCACACACTCCACAAAAAGCATCATCTCACACCCAGGTGGGATCAGGAAAACGATCACATCGAGATGCTGCCTCTCCTGCTCACATACAAGACACACAGGACCTAACAAGGTCATCAGGTAGTGCTGGAGGCTCCCTTAACACCACGAGTATCACAAACACCCAGGCTCCCTACTGTATTTACTTCCAGATTAACTTCTTTCCATAAATTCATAGATTGTGCCCTGTACGTATGTATCCGTAACTCATGTAAGCAACCTAATTGAACTATCTTTCCATTATGCTGCACTTAAATCCCAATTTAATCCAGCAAGTGCTGAATTCTCCATGTGAGAACAACTCCCCTCCTTATTTCTCTTCCTTGCAATCCCCTTTCATCTTTCATGCTGGTTCTCTGCACAGCTTCCTCCACAGCTACATAATACAATACCTTGCTAAGAAACATCCCTTCCTAACAATAATCCTCTTTGCAAGTAAATTAATAAGGCAAATGTAAACACGAAAGTAATGAATTAGTTGTCACATTTACCCTAACTACTGCTTCCAGTTCCTTATAACAAAATTCTATATCAAATACATGGGATGGCTTAATGTCAAGCTCCTCATTTGCCCTATTAGGCAGCTGGCCAGTAAGCACCCTGCAGCATCTCCCTCCAACCCATCTGAGAAATTATACTTATGATGTTTCCAATAAAAGTTTAACTAATTTGTGCCAGTATTAGTCACACCAAATTACTGTCATTTAATAACTGTTTGGAGGGCTTTCTACCCCAAGAACACTGCAAAGGAATGACATGTTTCTGCAACAGATAACGAAATATGTAAAGTTTACAGTAGTTTGTTCTGCTCAAACAAGTTAATTCATAAACGTAGGGAACATTTAGTGCCTGCCAGCTTCCTTCCCTGTGGAATCTGTCCTTTACACACAATAATTATACCAGAAAACCTCCGTAACCAGCTAATAAACATAAGAAAAAAAATCAGTTGTGACTAAAAGTCCCACATGAAACACATTTTAGCACTAATATCGAACTTAAGCAGTAATTTTTAAACACCTATTCTACACTTGAAATCTGCAGAAGTAGTTTAGAAATGTTCTTTTGGTGCCTTTGAAAATTAAACTGCACTTGCACTAACAGGGAAGGAAAAAAAAACCAAAACCAAAAAAAACCCACACCTTCAACAAAAGACCTACACACATTGAAAAACCGCTTAAAAGCCTATCATAGCAAAGCATGTCTTGTGCTTACAGGAGGGTTTTCCCAAGGGCAGGCAGAGCTGATGCTTGTCTGATGGATATATTACCTGGGGTGCAACATAATCCAGCAGCGAAGACAAATGAAAGAGAGAAAGATTTCTGTTAGATTTCTACAGAGAAAAGGACCGGCAGACAGTGAGAACTAGATGACTAAATCAGTAGGTTACAACTCTTATTTCGGCATAGCTACAGGAGAACATCACCAAGATTTTAGCATAGGTTTTTAAATTGTTAAGTCCAAAATATTAAACTGTCAAATATAAGTCTTCCAGGGGTTTGCTTAAAGTACTTTACAGCAGCAGGACTATTCATAAGGTAAAACAAACCAGAATTACAAACACTGGCTAGCTGGTATTGAGATCAGAAGCAGAAATGTACATATTTTGTAGCAAACCTTCCTCTGTCACGTTATCACTCTTAATGAACTGCTACTCAAGTTAGTAGTTTATGTCCATGAATATCCTAAAGTAAACTCCATCTGACTTCATTCATCTGAGATCAGTGTTCAGTATCAAATGCAGCACAGACTACTAATAAAGGCAGAAATCTGCATCTAGTTAATCATGCTAATTGTTACACAGGCCACTTTAAAGAGGCACTAATCAGTGTTATACACAGATGCAAAGTTTGTTCAGCAGTAAAAATCACCATCTAAATGCTTACCCAAACAAATACCACATTTTCAGGAGAGACAGAAGCTCAGCATATTTTAGTGAAAAAAACTGATTTGATAGTAGGAGATAGAGGTTCACCTTGAATCTTAAGCTAAATCGAATTTGACCTTTTTAAAGCATAAAACCCCCCACTACACAGTATCTACTCATCATCCTGCAGGTGATGGAGATCAAGTGCCTGCTGCCTTTGTCCAGACAGACCCCATATTCCAGTCACCTCACTACAGAGTCAGCCCTCATACCCATGGCAATAGGCTTATGCAACCAGGTCCTCTCAGACAAGACACTGCTACACCAGCATCCATTAGCAACCCCAGAGCACTCTCTACAATTTTTCGGTCACATTCTTCTGCCTCCGTATGAAACATCCTTTGCAGAAGGTGAATGGAAAGCAGTGAAAGAGGCTGCCGTCTCAGCAGGGATCCAGGGAAGTACAGAGCTGTAAAGCCTAACACCTCTGCTGGGCTAATAATTAACTCAACTGATGCTAATGATAAAAGTAGACAATTTGGTCATCTGGATAAATCGCATACTGTTTGTATGGAGAGAAACACTGAGCTCTTCAAAGGTGCCAAACATGGATGAGGTACATCCACTCACTTTGACCTATCTGAATTTCCAAAAGGATTTGAACCATGAGCCTTACCAAAAAGGGCTTTTTTTAAGGAAACTAGGCACACAGATGCAAAAGAAAAGGTCCTACTTGTGAAGGGAGAGATGTCTGAAAAATAGCAGCAGGGTGATGGTAAGAGTAAACCATCTCTTCTTGGAACAAGCAGAAGCCTGCAATGAAGTTCAGTGCAGACCCATGCTCAGACTTCGGCTGTTTGACACATTCATGTGAGACAAGGAAAGGGGAATGAGCGGCGAGCTGAGGAAGTTTGATGATTATAAAAAAAAAAAAGTATTGTGGTATCGAGGCCAGGATGAGAGGAATTTCAGACAACCCTGTGAGACTCAGTCAATAACACTGCAGAGGAAAGCTAATGCAAATAAACACAAGAGATTTAAGATGCACATAGGAAAGACACAACCATGGCTATATGTAACTGAGGGATTCCAAACTGACTGTACTCTTGAGCACCATACCATTTCACAGGTTCACAAAATTAACTTGCTAGCAGTCCAAAAAGCAAATCAAACATGAAAGAAAAAAAGAAAACAAAACATGGTTATGCCACTGTATAGCCCCCAAAGCTCACCTACATGTTGAAAACTGTATACAGCCCTGATCCTCCCATCCTTGAGGACATACAGAACCAGGATAGACTCCTGGAAAGCGATGCTCACGATCAGGAACAGCTTCCATACAAACAGTAACTGAGTAGGCAACTCTTCAGGCACGTCAAAGTGAACTTGATGAGGAAGACTGGGGTCTACAAAATCATGAGTGGCATAATGCAGGATCACTCACCATCTCTGCCACACAAGAGCCAAGAGCCACCAAATGAAGGAAGCCAGCTGAGAACAAGCAGGAGGGAATTCTTTACACAGAAGCAGACCCACAGGCAAGCAGCACTCCTGGCCAAAGGCCGTGGAGGCTGCAATGAGGTCCCAGGGGGCCATAAGCAAACCAGACAAGCATTTGGAAATGAAAGCCACCCAACATAAATGAGGAAAGGTTGCACCCAGCTCTGGCTGAGAACAGCCAGAGGCTCACAAAGCAACTAAAGATGAGGTTTTTAATAAGGTCATCCTGTTTCTTATCTTTCCTTGGGCATCTGCTTACAAGGAGGGGGGGTGGGTGGGGAATAAAGGTTGCAGAAAACAACATCAAGAAGGGAGCAGGCTGAAGTTAAAGGGTTAAAAAGAAAAAGGAAACTAAAGCAGGACACCACACTAAGCATCCCAGCAGTCCCCTCTGCTCCTTAAAGCTCTGGGGACAGCAGTAATTAGTCTTCTGCCCAGATCCATAATGAGACAAAGAAAGAGAAACAGGCACAGAGGTGCTGGGATCCTGCCCATCAAGTCTGGAGCCCATCAGCCCATGGAGCTGTGGCCAGCTCAGACAGGGGCAGGAGGAGGCTGGCAAGAAGATCCCACTCTTTCACAGGGCGGCAGATAGGAAAGCTATAAACCAAAAAAAAAAAACCCATAAGCTCAGGAAGAGGCTTTGGAGGAGCCAGATGAGGAACTGCAGCTTCATGCATTAGATGTACATGTTCCAAGGTCTCCTTTTCCCTGCAAAAGGGATGTGAGTCACAGAGTCAATGAAGCACATCATAAATTCATCCATTTTCACTTCTCCTTTATTAATTTTCTTACATTTGATTTCAGCAGCTGACAGATTAGCCTAAGGTATAAATCAGCCTGCAAGAGGTCTTCATCCCTCCTGATGGCAAGAAACCATTTTCAGTCACAGGGCAAGGAAAAAATGCAAAGCACCTAAAGGCACCTTCAAGGTGCTCCTTGGAGATGAAACCAGGCACCGTGTGGCTTGCTTGAGTCCTTTACTGTATACTGGGATACAGAGATGAACTCTTGGTTGGCCCATCACAGCTGCTTTTTCATTTCTATATTTATTACACCTCTTAGAAGTGGTCAGGTACTGCTTAACAGACACAGGACCAATTATATAGCATCTGCAGCTGCTACTATGCTGTGCTGCGTACACAGTATTTTTATAACCAACTACAGACTTCCCTATGAGTTCAACTACTGCAACCACCATGCTAGAGAAGTCTCAGCTGTCCTGCATAACATCAAATGAGAAAAACTCCAAGCACAATTAGCCCAACTAGACTTGTTTTCACATTTGCTTTAAATTGCATTTATTCCAGACCTTCAGACACAGTGTAGTTTGGAATACTGGTCTCAGCTCACACCACCTGAGTCTGCTGTACAGCCCCCTCCAAAAAATCCCCTTTTGAGAGGATTTATGAATTACTTCAACAGGAGAAAAACACAAAGGTTTTCTACAGTTCATTTTTTAGCCTGAAGGATAATAAGCTCAAACAGCTCAAATACACACACTAACATATATCCTCCTTTTGCAGTTTTGACTTAGAATAAAAAGGAATTTCCACACAATTATATGCAGCTGTAAGCCAACTCTTATTATTTTGGAGGGGGGGGGGAACTAACATGCAAAACATTTCAGAAAGCCACCACTAAGTACATCGCTTTCTAAGAAGTGATAGAAATTGTAAAGCAAGCATTTATTTTTGTGCCAGTTTTGAATGTCAGATTTTAAAAATATGAAACACTAGCACAGAAAATCTATATTCAGCTAACTCAGACATACAGAAAAGCTTTTCCTGAATCACCAAGCCTCATCTCCTAGCCACAGCTAAGCACACAATATAAACTTCCTCCATATCGTCAAGAGCCAGTTTAGAGGACTTGCTCCCACTTCTCCCATTTGAAGGTTGTTCTAGAACCTCACTCCATTTACGGAAGAACCTGTCTAAATTCCAGCTTAAGTTTATTCATGCCAGTTTACATCCATTTGTTCTCATGCCAACATTGTTCTTTAGCTTAAATAGCTCCTCTCCCTTTCTAGTGTTTAGATCCCTGCTGTATTTGCAGATTGCAATCATATTCCCTCTCAGGCCTCATTTGCTAGGCTACACAAGCCAGGTTTTCCTTGTCTCCCCCAGAATAACTGGTGTTTCTGTTCCTCTGCCTCTCTCTGCACCTGTCCCACTCACAGCAAAGGCAAGTGGACCCATGCCTGGCACTCTCCAGGAGATCACAGCCACCCCACCACCCCTCCTGCCGGTGTCCTGGCCTAACACACTCCAACGTTGCGCCTTTGCTTTCTCCAGGGCAGCAGGACAGCAGCAGTTTGGTCAGCAACAAGGCAGGGCATCCAGCACACCACCTGCTTTGCTGCTTCCAGCAGCAGGGCTCCTTGCTCACAGCAGAGAGCAAAGGCAAGACCTTCTCTTCTACTAGCAAGGGACATGTGGTACAGCTTGTTTTCAACGTGGATGATTTGTTCAGATGTGACTACACACCCTAGGTCAGAGCTCCTGAAAAGCGCAGCCCTGCTATCTGACAGAGATGTGATCAGTGGATTACTCACCATTACCCACCAACTGCCAGGATTCATTTTAGTTTTTCATAGTTCTGCTAAAAAATCCTCACAGTGGGTGCCCTCAAGTACCCAAATTCCTCCCTAACTAGCTCCTAAAGTCACCACTCTCTTCAGCTCAAACCCTGCAGCAGCCCTGCCTAGGGTCCTCAGGGGTTTCCTAAGGAAATCACAATCCCTCCTCACCGAGGGCACAGCAGAGTCCACCCAACACCCCACCAAAAACAACCAGTCTTGTCACTAGTTCCCAACTTAGCTGCAGAACTGAAAAACAAAAGAAATAATCCAAGTTTCAAAGTCATCCATTCCTTCTCCTAGGAAATTATCCCCACGCTGTTCTAATCTATCGCTTAGATGCCTCTTTCGCCAGGGACACATTCACTCATGCTGCTTCAGAGCCAAGAATCTCCCTCCTCATTACAACCAAGTCATGTATTCTTCATAACGCATGGTAAAACTATTCTTCCTCCGGAAGAGTCCTCTCCAAACCTCGATTTCCCTTAAGTGGCCAAAACCCCTCAAAATAAGAGACAAAAAGTATTCCAACACTCGTCACTGTAAAGGAAGAATAAAAATACCCACACTCGGCACGGCTGTTCCAGGCAAGGAAGTTAATCAGCCAAGATTTTGTCCCAAGGTCACCATAAGAGGATGTCTCTCCCTTGAAGTGCTAGGACATCTGCACACTTATTTTAACCAAATGCAATCACGCAGGCAGAAAATAGTTTTAAACACAAGACAGGCAATTCAGTCAGGCTTTCAGAAAATACTAGAGCATGAGATGGCAGGATGATGACATGTCAGATCTAGAACAAACTGGAGGAACACAGTGGAGAGCCAGAGGACACAGCAAGCCTGCAGCAGCACAGCAGCAACCCATACCTCGGCTTCTGGGGCAATACAGATCCTTCAGTGAAGCACCGAAACTCACTGCAGACACTGTTACCCTGCACAACTGACCGCAGATACCGTTATCCTGCATGGCTACCGACAGCATCCAGCAGCCACAAAGCCCACCAGCCCATCGCCAGCACAGGGCTGGGTTTCTTCTTGGGCTTACTTCTTTTGTGTTTAAAGCACAGAAGTGCACTTATCCTCCCCAGCAGGCAGGAGCCCAGCCAAAAATTACAAAATACTGCAAACAAGCAGGCAAAACAACAAATTACAAACACAAACCATTATACTTTCCATTTTATCTGTCTGAACTCGTCCTCTATCTGCAAGGAGAAGCCGCTCCGCTGCTGCCCTGGGACCCAAGCGAATTCCTGAGAATTTCAGGTGGGACTAAATGGGGTCCCCGTTTTGTTCCGAGTACTGTATTTTTGCATATCCCCATTTGCAACCCCGCATGCAACCCTCCAGTACGATTTAATCACGAAATTGAAAAGCCCACTGTAATAAACCCCCCAAAAAAACCCAAACCAACACAAACAAACAAACAAACCCCACAAAAATTCCCCAAAAAACACCAAACAAAACACACGACCAAAAAGAAGCTGCTACTTCTACAGGCACTTCTGCCACTTCTCCTGCTTTTTACCTCACACGCAGGCTCCCCCCCCCGCCCCCCCGCCGCAGCACAACGGGACCCGCCGCCGCTCCCACTCGGCGCCCGCGGGAGGAAAGCCCGCGCTCGCACCGGGGCTCCGGCCAGCCCTGCAGCAGCGGCGGCACGGCCGCACTCCTGCACGACCGGGAAAGGCAGCGGGAGCGGGGCGGCGGGCCGGCGGCGGCACCCGGCACCCGGCACCGGCCTCGCACGCCCGAGGCCGGGATGCGCCGGAGCCCCCCCGGGCAAGAACAGCGGGAGCCTTCCCCGGCCTCCTGCCCGCTCGCACCGGCAGCGGGCCGGCCGGAGCGGCGGCACCGCACACGGGGGGCCCCGCGGCGGGACACGCCACGACACGCCACGACACGCCGGCCTGCCCTGCCCGCCTTCCCTCCCTCCGGCCCGCCGCGGAGCGCACCTGCCCGCCGCTCCGCTCCGCTCTGCGCTGCGCCGCCCGCCCCGGCGGCGCCCGTAGCCCGCTGCGGGATGCGGCCAGCCTTCCGGAAACGCTTCCCAGCCCGCTGCGCTTACCCAGGAAACGATTCCGGCCGCCGGCCGCCGCCGCCCCTCCTCTCCCTCCGCCCCGGCCGCCGCCCGCAGGGGGCCGGGCAGGCGCGGCGCGGCGCGGGGAGGGGGTCGCGAGCCGCGCCGCCATGTTGTGCGCGCCGCCGGGCCCCCGCTGCCCCCCGCCAACCGAGCCCCGGGCCGCGGCGGGGGGCTTCCCGTCAGCAGCGCATCGGTAGCCTGCAGAGCCCGTGCCCTTCCGTAGGGGGGGTAGCGTTTGTGCGGGGCGGCGGGCGTGCCGCTGGAAAGAAAAGAGAAATAATCGTTTCTCCTTAGGAGAAAGCGTCGGGCTTGTGCTTGGCGAATGCCAGGTCGAGGCGAGGCAGTAGCAGTTACGGTCTCCAAATGCCACCTGCTGTGTCCCAGCACTCCCCCAGCAGTGAGGAGAGCCAGAGAGGTAGGCTGGCAGGCAGGTTTGGAAGCCCACCTAGAAGAATGGGTTGGTTTCCACGCTGGATTTGGGCTCCAGTAGCAGCGTGGGGGTGGGTTAGACGCCCACGTGGCTGATGGACATGGCGACCCCTCTAGCCACGGGCTGACGGGGGTCTGGGCACCAGCGCCGTGCTGTTCTTGTGGGTCTCAAAAGTTACGTAGCCGGCACGGACGGAGAGAAACGGGCCGTTCCGCGGTGCGGCAACATCCCTGCTCCAGCCCGCTTGCCGTACTGCAGGTACGCTGGGAGTAAATCCCTAGGCACGGCTGGAGGTGGATGAGTACAGAATCACAGCAACGTCCCAGGCACTTGTTTGTGAGGCTGCAAAGAACGCAGCCGTGGGAAGACCCTTCTGTTTAAAGCCTTCCACATCTGTGGGATTTTGCCTGTTGTGTCAAGACAGGCTTTTGAGATTACAGGGGAAGGAACTGCTCGTTGCTAAAGGAAAAAAAAATCCACATGGGATGCTAGCTCAGTGGAAAGTGTGTAACTGCTAACAGACCTTTTACTCCCACACCTCACAACCTTAGGACGTCCCTGGAACAGCAGATGAAAACAATCGGCAGTAAAATACAGTGTCAGTGTCATACTGGAGTGACCGAAGATATACAAGGAGGTCAAAGAAGACTATTACAATAATGAAATGGCCAGCCTCATTTTCTCTTAAATGAAAACACATTTAGCAATCCTGCTGAAGTGCCCGAGTCTACTTTACAATTTATCACACCATTTATAATGGCAAATCTGTTTATCTGGAAAAGATGCTTTTTCCTATGCATTCCAGAACCTTCTTCGGTATTTTGTTCCTTGGCTTTACAACTAAGCTCCTGGTAACAGCAAAATGCCCATGAACTGAGCACAATTAAAGGGATCATTGAGATCAATAAGAATACAGCATCTTTAATTAGAAATATTTATGGGTTTGGAAGATCATATTGACATCCACTGGGCTAAAGAAGAGGAAAAAAAATGCAATTATAACTCTACAGTGATGAATAAGAAGAAGCAACAATTAGGCAAAGATGTAATAATTCAGAGCAAAGCACCTAGAAACCACGCTTTAATACATAGTCTTAAATAGATTGTTCTTGTTTGTAGCAGTACCCACATTTTTCCATTTGTCTTAAAATCAGACGTGATTTAAACTTCCAATTTGTTTAAAAAGAGCAACACTTTTATAAGCTAAAACTCACATTTTCATTTATATTTTTAGATCCAGAACTATGATGAAGCTCCAAAAAAGGCCTTCAAATAGTCGTAATGATCTGTAATAGAAACATGTCATCAAGATCAGTTCCAGAAGGAGCTGTGACCTCCTGAGACATCCAAATGTGGTTCATCAAATTCCAGCATTTGCAAATCAGGGTGCTTCCCTTTTCACAAAGCACATCATCCAACAGGAAGGAAAGCTTTTATGCTTTGATGGCACACTGGAGCAGAACTCCCCTGGAATTTGCACTTTATTGCCTAGAGATGCAAGGCAACTATCGGGTTACCCAAGATTATTAGTGAATAGCCTATTAATACATTACCCTGACAGAAATGGCCAGGCAAGACACTCTCAAATTCACATGCCTTTGACAAGAAGTGTAAAAGCACTGCATGCATTGTGGTTTTTGCTAGGCAGTTAAAATTGTGATTAACATTTATTTACGTACTCTATATAATGCACTTTGGATTGCAGTATAGTAAGCAGAGTCGTAAAAATGAAATGTTGGGGAAACTAAATAAGGAATTTTATATACGTCCTAAATGGGCAGCTGCTCAATGCACTCAGACTTCTCAGAAAAGTGGCTGTACTGCTTGCATAGGCTCAGCCTATACAGATAGGCTCAGCCTATACAGATAGGCTCATCAAATACAGATCTCGGTTAACAATCCATTGTGTTAACTGTCCATGTGCAATGAAATAGTTCCTTCAGTTGTGGCCTTCAGGAATTGATACAGAGCACATAACTGCCTCCGTACTGAAGACACAAGCATCTCGTGAAATAGCATTTATAAAAAGAGGACAAAAAAAAAAAAATAGAGGCCTTTCTATATTCTCAGCTCATACCAAAGTCATTTCATCATCATCTTGCTGTTTCTATGTGAGAACTATGACTGCAAATTCATGTTGGTCAAAGTCCATCTGACCTTGCAACAAGGAGTGGCTGCCCACCACAGTCTCCATCGGCAGGTACCCCTCTGCCCCCCACCTGCCTCAGCACACCCGGGTCTGCAGACCCTGCTGGGGAGCTGGCTGTGCTCCCGGGTGTTCTCTCAGGAGAAGTTCATCGTTTCTTCCCCTGCTTTCTTCTGTATACCAGCTTTTTACTTAAGGGTTCCTCCACGTAGGGGAGATAGTTAAAGTGCTCAATGATCCCATCTCTCAATCTTGTTTCTTGCTGCAGAGGAAAGTAGGAAAGAGGGTGAATATGAAATAAGCAAGGCTACCATCTAGTGGTGCAACTGTACTTCCCTACTTCAGAGGAATCTACACCATCAAACAACCTTTTGCTGAATATATTGATCCTAAAGCCAAGCTTAACGTAGAAATTTAATTAGGAAAATTCTGTTAGAGCGGAATGGTAATTTTCTTTGGAACTGGTTCTCTAATATGTTCTCACAGCTCACTGTGACATTAAGTCTCTGTCTTAAAATACTAAATCAAGTAATTTTCCAGAAAGAACAAAAAACACCCTACACATTGTACATGCAGCTAGGAGATTTAAGAATTTGATTTGTAGCATGTAATTTTTCATTACGGGCTTGAACATGCTTAGTCCTTTGGACACATTGCCTCCCAGGACCTGTGGGAAAGCATGTATTGCTCCTGTTATTTTGAGTTCCTGTCTCATTAGTGCTCCCTGGGCAAGCATATAGTGAAAGACTAACTTTGTCATGGACAAACTTCCCTGTGTTATTTATGGAAGAAGCAAAGACCATGAGACATCAGTCTCAGGTAAGATTACTCCAGTAGTTTAATCAAGCCAGGAAGTAAATCAAGGCCTCATACTCCCAGAGCCCTCTCCCATCCACCGCATTAGCGATCTCGGGCATGTTACTGCCACGCTAATGAAGGCTGATGGGAACAAGTGCAATCCAGAGCAGTTTGCTGATTTCCTAACACACCACCAATGATAATGTCAAAGTTTCTTTCTGGCTCTTCAGGAATGCAAAGCTTTGCATTAGGAATAGTTGTAAAGTACATTAGAAGTGATCTCTTAGACATCCGACTAGAGGTAATTCTCTGACCTCTCCTTTCCCTGCCTGTTATACAGCAGTATAGTGAGATCTCCTACGGGAGGGGTGAAGGAAAGGTGGCAAGGTGGCCTGGCCTGGCCCCCAAAATTATATAAACTCCTTGACTATATGATGGGCTTACCCAGCCCACCCACTCATCCAGACAGGGGCAGCTCCATTTCTTTTTATCATTACAGGCAAGTTCTAGGGCAGGTGAGCAGGGTGACTGTGTTAGCTTGCAAACAACTGCAGTATTGGAAATAGGAGAACATACCAACTGACCAGGCAGGGAAACAGTCTGTTTGGACTACTTCTAGCTGGAGGGGCCAGGCGGGGGAAAGCTGCTCTTTGTAAGGAAAAGCTGCTATTAATGCAGTTTCTAAATACTACAGCAGCTGCTTAGGCACTCTGCTAGAAAGCAGTAGGTGCTTTCAGAGCTGACTTTTCAGCAAACTCCATTTACTGTTTTATGTGGCGCCGGTGAACAAAAATACACAAAAGTTGCCACAGAGTTGCCTGTATGGGTAGTCAAAGAGAATAGCTCATGCTTGCAAAGCTAACGCGTAGCTAGATTTACTTGCCTTGGCTGCTGAAAATGGGAAGTATAGCCCTGCTTTCTGATGGGCACTGAAACATATGATCTCCAATATTTTTCTACAACTGAGAAACAGGAATACAGCAGAGATTTTGCAATGCAGCTTGCCTTCGAGGCTACAAATACTTTGAGAAGGCAGTTGTTCAAACAGCACAAAATGAAGCACAGGTTAGAAGTTTTAGACCAACACCTCTCTACTGCCAGCAGCTGCTGTGTTTCAGCCCCGGCACTTTCACACCTTGGAGTTTCCCCTGGAAGTGCAGCACTGCTGGTTTTGCTTCCCGGTGGGCAACCAAGGATGGTGCAGCAGTACAGCTCCCTATGAGGCCATCAGGAAACCCATGTCTCAGGCTAGAATGGCTAACCCACTCATATGCTATATACGCACCTATACATATTCACATCCACTAATACTAATTAAGAGATCTAGAAAGCTAAGATAAAGTTGGAAACGCTATGTTTACTAACAGCAGAAGGCCAGTGCTTTGTCTCTGAAACAAGAGAGACAAAAGTCCAGTGTCTAATGTCCTAAATACAGCTAGAAAAGCCCAGGCTGCAAATGCACTCAATGGGAATTTTGCCCTACGTGTATAAACATACACTGGAAAGAGCAGCATGTTTTGCGTTTATATTTGCGGCTGCAGAATGTGATACAGATCCCTTGTTTTTCTGATCTATAGTGTTGTTCCCCTTGCCACCTAAATATTTTTCTCCAAAGAGACAAGGATTTCTTTCAACAGGCACATTCATAAGGTAAACACCTCCGCAAAAACAGTAAGGGTCAAGGACCAAACGACAGTCTTCTTCATACCCACATGTGCTTTGGGTAAACACTTCAAAACAGTGCTTCTTAAACTGATCCTCAGAAAAACAATTTCTCAATCAGTGACAAACACTGTCTAAACATTTCTCCGAGGTGTATGGCTGGAAATACCCTCCTCCTTGTATAGTGTGGAAAAATTCGTGGAGCAGAGAAGGAGAAAAACCTCCCTTTCACCCCACTGCTGGAGAGGCTTCAGAGACCCACCTCTGAAGATGCACAGGAGGCACTATAGAGTTAGGCTGTGAGAGTGGTTTAGGGCAAAGGCAAGCCTGGAAGGGGTGAAGTTTCCCAACTGGGCTTGTTTCACTGTGTTTTTAATGTTAATTGCTTGCAGTTGAGCCAAGACTAATGACCTTCCAGCAGCAACAACCACAGTGCAGCATCAGAGCAGTTAGGCCCCTGTATTGCTGCATCCCCCCACCCCCCGCTAGTAAGAGCAGCACATACAACACAACTGCTTTGTGTTAGCGATGCACTGGGTGGTCACCATGTGTGAAACACTTTGTAAAGGAAGTAAAACTTAACCAAAGGGTTATGTTCTGCCAGATGTACTTCTGGAAAGTGGTTATTAATGTGGGGTTAAGTCTCTCATTCTTAAAGATTTTGAAATCAAAGCCTTGTCTTGTAAGTACAAGTGAATAGCTGCTGTTAATTTGTAATTAACACAGGAACCAGTACAGGCAAGACTTTGGAGATCTCAGCAGCTAAAAAGCACGTGCTGAATTCTGCTAGCATGACTAAGGGATCCCTTTAAACGTTTCTGCACATTGTTAGAATGGAGAAGTAAAAGCAGCTCAGATCTAGGCCTGTGAGGCTTTCTGTCTACTGTGGTCACACTGTGAAAGAGTCAGAGCTGTGCTGCTCTGAGGCACTTCTGAGGTATCAGCCTGCCAGAGCTGTGCACAAAAAATTATACATACATGCATATATATATATATATATATATATTCGCTGGGAACTCTTTTAAGATGTGCCATAGGCCTTAGGAGACATGAAGAAGAGGTGGTTTGTGACTCACTTAGATGCAGAAAATTTCTTTCCCATGCAGTTCCACAGCCAGCCCACTTCAAGACAGGGCTAGATAGACAGGCAGGTCTTGGGGCAATCCAAGGACCTCAGGCTCTCGGCTTCACTTACTGGACTGGCAGCAGCTCTGTGCCAACATCATTGCCCAGGGGGAGTCTCTCTAACAGAACCATGCTTGAACTTCTCACAAACTTGTCTGCGGTTGAGGCTTTTCTTCATCGCACTTCTCTAATTAAAAGCAAAATCCCCGCACTTCTCAACTGTCACATGTAGGTGAGGAAGTAAATCCTTTAGCACAAGTTGGTCTAAGTACTGTGGTACGCATGTCCCTTTGATGTATAGTTCAGGGTAGCTTGTACTACATAAGACATTTTTGTTATGGAAGCAGAGTTTTCAGAGAACATGATGAGCTGAGCACACCTTATTTCAGAATTTATATAGGTGGGGGTGAACATGTATATAAAAATCAGATGAGATCATTTCATCAGAAGACTGCTCACAAGATACAGCAAGAATACAGGACCATGTCAGATATGTGGAACAAAGCAAGCATCTTTCAGGATTCTGTGCCTGAGTTAGCTTAACAGCTTTTTTTTTTTTTTTTTTAATTATGTATCTTTGTTTTCAATGACTTCAGCATCAACTACTTGAAATTCTGCTAAAGGCTCCATTTGCATCAAAAAAGACAGGATGAAGGAATGCCTTTTACATCTGGGTTAATTTCTATCACTATCCAACCCCTCTTCCCTCCCCTGAAAAGAACCTCCAGGACATAGTGTAAATCGGTTTGCACTGCTGAACTGGAGGAGTGACAACATTTCACAACAACCCCCCTTCACAGGAGAATCCTTGTCTACACGTGCCTCTGCTGTCATGCAAGCAGGAAAAGCTTCTTTCTTTTGCAACAGACACAAAAGCTCTTGCTATTCCCTTCTGGCAGAGCCCCCTGCTTCTCACTTCTTCATCCAACAGCAGGCAATTTCTTCACTCGCTCCTCACATTCCTCCAAGAAACACCAAACCCACGCTAGCATGTAAAGCGACCACAGGTGACAACAAACTTGGTCCTGAAGTTAGGTCCCTCTTCAGCAGCTCCCAAAGGCATGTATTCTGTCCTTTTCTGGAAAAGATTTCATTCTTGAGGATGGAGACCACTGATGTAAGAGGCATTTGGGTGGTGGCCCATGCCTTTCCCTCAGCACCCCACACACCTGAGGAAATGCATCTCTACCACCTTAAGAGTACTAATGAGTCACTGTCTTGATATCCTTTCAACTGATGGACGACATTCCTCAACTCTCAGTCTCCCACCCACACACACACCACACACACACACCACCCCTACCCCTACCCTACTGTCCTCCAGCTTAAGAGTGGATACTGCTCAGGAGATGATTTGGAGCATCCTTTTATTTTGTTTCACAAGAAACTCAGCCTACCTGAGGTAAACTCTTCCAGCAGTCCCATAGGAGAGACTTTGAATGCTATGTGGGTGCTATGTATGGCTGAGGAGCATTCAAAAGCAAGCCTAAGGATAGGGTTTGCTAATTAAGTTGTGACTGAAGCAATTGAAGACTGCAGGGGAGAAGCAGACTGGGGTCACCCCAAGATGGGGTGGCACAACACAGCACTTGGGAAGGGGCACAGTGTTGTACAAGAGCGTGTATTGCAAGAGTCAAGCACCACCATTTACATCTCTCACAACCAGTAGTTTAAGCCACCTGGCTCATCTTGTTTTCTCTTGTCCCTATTAATCTGAGGAAAGCATCGACTGGAAGAAAATTTAAGTAGGGACGTAAATCCTTATCACAGATCATCCAAGTGCTACATCAAGATTTGAATCCATTAATATTGGCTATTTTACATGTATTACACTAAAACATCAAAAAAAATCAGGTCCTCTTAAGATGCGTATTTTACCTCTCTAGATAAAAGCACTAATCTCAAGAATGTATAAATTAACAAAACAAAAACATAGGAAGGAAGGAGGGATTGCTCTCCTCTACTAGAATAGACTAGAAAGATCAATTGTTCCTGCCTAGAGAGGAAAAGGGTGGCTTGCTAAGTCAGAGAAAGCATTTGAAGTAAAGGAGACACATGCCAATTGCCCAGGTGCCAATATACTGTCTTCCTTATCCATCAAGGCAAACCTTGTAAGCTTTCATATCAAGTAAAAGCAGATCTAGTATATAATTCCATTGGAAACTAAGACACCCTTGACAACAGTAATATCCATCCTGACTTTCTTTGTGGAAAGAGAATCACTCCCTGTTTGTCCTACTTCTACCATGAAACAAAGCATACTATCACTGTGCCTCTGGCAGACACCATCACCATATGGTGGACACAATTTTGCAGAGGAACAAGGTGAAGATCTTAAGCATCCTACCAGACAGATCTGAATTCAAGAAAACCATCATGGCCACACTCTTCAGAACCGAGACTCTCAAGGCAAGCCTTCAAAACTACATTTTAGCACTTTAACACTTCCACCTACAGACTTCCAGAAGAGCTTTTGCATTCTGCAGAGTTTGGTTTTTATGTTCTGGAGGACTTGGCAGTAGTTCAGAGCACTTGCAGAGTCATTGCTGGCAGTCAATACACACAAAGGCAGACCTTGACAGAGCAGCCCCTCTCATCAGCCTGACCCTTTTATCTGCATAGCTTCAGTGTTGCCCCTCTCCAGCTAGGCTTCATCACAGGTCAGACCCAGTGTTCACAGCCTTCAGCCTGTTTCCACCTTAGCAGTCCTTAGTCATTCCATCTTCTAGACAAAACACCCTCTCCTTGTGGAGAAGGGTTTAGGAGAACCTAACTTTTCCAACCTGGAAAAGATGTATTTTTTCCTTATTCCCAACTCAACTCTGAGCTACTTTGAATTTCTTTCACTTCCCAGTCTTACTCCTGCTTGACATTTAAGACATTTTAGCCCAGAGCTCCTGGCCCTTGGACCTGGAGAGCAGCTGCTGACAGCCAGGTGCTGAGCGGTGGCTGGGTTTACATTGCCCCACAGCGCTGGGCTGCTATCCGGGACACTTTTTGCAGAAGTATTTAAATTAACCTGGCTGCAATCCAGACACACATGCCTCTCTTCCTGCTCAAAGCTTTCATGGACCCAGGCCCTCTATAAAGTAGTGATTTGTGCTTGCCCTTTTGACTCCTCTGATCTTCTAATTAAAGGCTGGGGCACTCACACACAGGAATTACTGCTGTGCTTCAGACAATTTACCAGAAGAGAAGGGGGATGTTACTGCCTTACAGTATCCCTGAGACCTGCTGTCCCAGCAGTGGCCTGAGATAGGTTTGTCATGCTTTATGGTTGGTACCTTGGGACACAGCGTACAGGTTATGGCTGGGATGGAGTTAATTTTCTCCATAGCAGCTGACATGGTGCTGTGTTTTGGATCTGTGACCAAAACAGTGCTGATAACACACTGATGTTGTAGCTATTGCTGAGCGGTGATTGCACAGCTCAAGGCCTTCTCTGTTTCTCACGCTGTCCCTGCCAGCAAGCAGGCTGGGGGTACACAAGAAGCTGGGAGGGACACAGCCAGGACAGCTGACCCCAACTGACCAAAAGAATATCCCAGGCTATATAGCATTGTGCTCAGCAATAAAAGATAGGGGGGCAGTTTTCCAGGGGGCCATAGCTCAGGCTGGGCATCAGTTGGCTGGTGGTGAATGATTGCTTTTTGCATCACTTGGTTTGTTTTCTTTTTCCTTCTTTCCTCCCCGCCCTTTGTTTATTAAACTGTCATTATCTTAACCTTCAGGTTTTCTCACTCTTGCCCTTCTGATTTTCTCCCCCATCCTGCTGGGAGGGAGTGAACAAGCAGCTGGTTAGAGCTCAGCTGCCTGCTTTGGTTAACCTGTAGCATGTAAGACTTTCTCCAGCATCTATTCTGGGATAAAGGCTTTCTTCAGCCAGTACCACTTTTTTATTTTGGAAAAGCTATATACATTTGGTGGTATAGCTAGATAGCAGGGATAGTGGCGTAGCAGTGATGGAGAGAATACAATATATTCACCCAAATCCAGTTGAGGGCAATTCCCTAACATATGTCCTTTACAATATCGCAGACGTAGATAAACATGTGTAGATACACTAACATGGAAAATGTTAGTAGTGGAAAATAAAGACAATATAGTATTATCTTTCCAGTTACCTACTGCATACTAGTTGCTAAACAATGGGAAATTGTCTTGCTTCACAGCCACATACCTACCAGACTAGAAGCCTGTCATGCTTTTGGTAAGTTAAGCCTGTGTAGCCTTTGTGGACTGTGGCTGGCCCCAGCAGGCTGATGGCAGTTCTACTAACTACTGGGAATTTCCAAAACAGAAATGAAGTCTGCTCTTGCTATATGCGGTAATGCATACACAATCATACATTATCATAAGATGAATTACGGTAACCTATAAGGTAAAAATAAGTATCCTCTTCTCATCAACAGGCAGTGAAGGTTGGATTCATCCATCTAAAAGTCAGTGTCCCCACTGTAGACCTCTATACTTGAACTGGGTCCCATAGGCTCCCTTCAGAGTCAAGGGAGAGAAACTGGTGTTTCTAAAGCACGGTTTGTCTCTGCCCAAAGTAACATCTCTGGTCGATTGACTCATGCTCTCAAATTTCTTTTTCTGGCTGCAGATTATGAAGGCATCCTAAATGTCCCTGCAATAGAGGGATGGATACTACCTTAGTTACACTATGAATTGTCAGGACTGGCCTTAGGCAAAAGTAGCCCTAGCAATTCTTCAAGGGTGCTGCATTTCTGTATGTCAGTCTCTCTCAAGCATACTACTATGGTATAACTGAGCTGTCCTAACTGCCCTCAGGCAGGATTCACCCCAAACCCAGCAGATGTACTCACAGTAAGTAATCACAGTAATCTCAGATACCTTCAACTCACTGTAGGGGAAGTGCCAACGGGCTGTTACCAGGAGAAAGGTGATGTGCAGTAATGGCTTCTGTGGCTCCAGCAACTGCACCACCATGTATCTGCATCTCCCTGCTCTGGGCATCCCCAGCCAGTTATGGACACCAATTGTTTCTCAGGGAGATAGGGAGTAGGGAATTAAGGAGATTTTCAGGAATGGGTTTGGGATCCTTCTTTTGGGAAGCAAGTCGTATTATAAGAAAATTAAGAAAGGCACAGGTCTGAGGTATTTGCTAGGCAGGTGGAGATAGTACAGCTGAAGATGGGGACTTGGACTGCCTCAGGGCTTAGATTTTGGCTGAATAGGAAAATTATTTTCTAAAGAATAGTTTACAACCTTAGCTTCCATTTCAGGAGCTCTTTATTGTCTAAGGTCAGCTTTGTCTCCTTCAGCACCCTACTTGTCATAGGTACTTTTGTTAGAAGATCTTTTGAACTCAGAAACAGCCCTTAGTTGTAGGTCTAGTTCTTCCTTATGTAAACCTTCAACTGAAACACGGGGAGAAAGTAAATGCTACCACCGAGTCCTATATTTATAAGATACCTGCCAAAAGATCGTACAGGTAGCAAAGATTCTTCTGTATGCACTTTCTAGATTAGACTTCTGAGTAAAAGCTTTATTTGTAAACAGTGTTGAACACCACAGGTACTATTATTACATTTGGACAGTGCAGAAAGTGCACAAGTATTTCCAGTCATTTTTTCAGGTGAGTTGATTTTATTGCAGTAGTGGGAATGTATTGGGTTAAATGTGCTAGGTACATCTACCTGCATGGGAAGAAAGACAGCCCATAGACTTTGTCTTTGCAGAATGTAGATGGGGACGGGATATGACACCATTCACTTTTTACATGACTTTCCAGAGGCAGGCATCTTTATGCAACTGTAGCAGATTTTTACCAGTTTTGTCTTGTTAGGCTTACTGTTCATTTAAAATTAATGTATTGATGTATTTGGCAGATTCTTTCTTAGAAATGATCACTCCTGCTACGGTCCCTGTATGCTGCTCATGGCACACAGAGACTAAAACGTTTGCATTCTCCCCCAACAGCCTAGACACGGGAGCCATGCCAGGGATGACTGCAACCTAGAGATCTGAGCACTGCCATTGCTCCAAGGCAGGCTGAAGTTATAACCACCATTTGCCACTGAGCAATTCAGAAATAGGATTTTTCTTGCCATTTTAGCCTTCTCTTTTTGTAGGCTGCACGATGTATGCTTTGCCACCCTCACAGAGGAGCTGCATGCAGCCTTTGCTACATATATATCAGGGACCATGAGCATCATACTTGCTCATTCAAGTTGCTTTGCTATACTTGCATCTTACAGCGCATGAAGAGTTCATCACAAAAGGAAAGATAGTCAAAGATACTACATATAGAATAAGTATTTCGGGCCATTTTTAGCTTGCTTACAGGTATTAATGACTGTTTTCACCCAAAACATAAGGGGGGAAAAAACGAAATAAATGATACTGTCATTTCCTGTGAACCTTCCCCTGTCCTCCCTGAAAATCAGTAGCTCTTCCCTTTACTGTGATAGACTGAATCACAGGATCATGGGATGCTTCAGGTTGGAAGGGTTCTCAGGGTGACTCTAGACCAACCTCCTGCTCAAAGAATGATCAGCTACACGATCGGCCCATGTTCCTCGAGGCTTTACCCTGCCTGGAAGCATCCCAGCTTTGCCCATAAAATAGAAAACCCTCCTTGCTATCGTGTCTTTTTTTCACTACATCTTGTTACAGGTAGAACCAATGTGACAGCGTGTCTGGAACCTTTTATGGCCGTATTTCAAGGATTAAGCTAAGCTTCTTTCCCTATGAGCTCATTGTAAACCGAGTAAGGTTGATAAAATGGGTCTCAGTTCAAAAACATCCGCGTGCGAACACCTGATGTGAATTATTCCCCACTAACTTACAGTGCAGTAGATCTACAGTTAATTTAAATGTGCTTGAAATTAGGCAGGTACTTACTTAGAAATTTTGCTGCACTGGGATCGAAAGCGTTCTGAAACAGGGTGGAAAAACCAAAGGAAGGAAGTCATCAAAACCAGACGGCAGACATTCAGCTGACTATTTGGTTCAGTATTTGCATTGTTTGCAAGATAACTGTGAAGCACCTCTCGCTTACCCACGAGGCTCCCATCTGGCTGTTTACTAGTAAAATCTGAAAGGCTGTTTGGGCTCCACGTGATTTCTACTATTTCAGGTAGGTTGGTTTTGTTGCCTTGTTCGGAGATGTTCTAGTCCAAAGACATTGTATGGAGAAACTGTCAGGTCATGAATAAAAGATAAAAAGCCCACTATTTTTACCAACTTCATTGGACCGGTTCAGGAATTGGTTCGAACTGCAGAGATGCCATCAGCAGACTTTTGCGCTGGTTTTATTATCATGCTGAAATTTTTAAAATAAGTATCTGCTGCTTATGTTGAGTATCAAACCCATCAATATTCTTTACGCCACGCACACACAGCGCAGGGCCCACGCCAGGGCAGCGTGCAGGCACACAGCCGCGGGCACAGGCTTCCAGGACAAGCAGGGCCCTGGGGCTGGGCCGGTGCCGGTGCCAAGACCCGCTGCCCTCGGTGACAGGGTGACGGGCTGCCGCTAGCCCGGGGCAGAGACCCGCCGCCCTCGCTGACGGGCTGCCGCTGGCCCCCGCCGGCAGCGCCGCCCGGCCCCGCGGGGGCGAGATAGCGGCGGGGCCAGGCCGGGCTGGGCCGGAGGCCGCCGCCGCCACCACCTTGTCCCCGCCGCTTCTAGCACTTTCTCCACACCGTCGTAAGGTGGGCCGGGGTCCTCCCCGCCGCGCTCCACTCCCGCGGAGGAAACGGGACGCGCGGTCGGGCAGCGCCCGCGGCCCCGTCACGGCCCGGGCCGAGCTCCCCCCGCCCCGCGGCTCCCCGACACCTACCGCCGCCCCCCGCCCCCGCCGCGGGCCCTCCGCGCGCGCGCGCCCCCCGCACGTTGGTCGTGCCCTGCTCCTCCCCCCCCCGCCGCCGAGTGGGCCAGCCCGCCCCTTCTATATAAGAGGCGGGTGGGCGGCTCCGCACCGCAGCGTCGACGGCGGTAGGGGGCTGCGAGAGAGGTCTCGCGGGGGACATTGTCGTGCCTGAGGCGCAGCCAGCCTTCTTCCCGGCTCTTCGGCGCCCTGCAGCCATGGCCTGGCAGCCTATGGAGATCAACCCCGAGGTGCGTGAGGGGCGGCGGGGAGGGGGTGGCTGGCGGGGCGCCGTTTCTCCTCGGCATTCACCCCTCTCTCTCCGCATTGTCTTCCAGATGCTGAACAAAGTGAGTCCCCGCCGCAGGACCGCCGGGGGCGGGCGGGCGGGCGCCGCTCCTTCTCCCTGCGCCCCTCGGCATCGCGCCCTGCCGGGACGGCGCCGGCTGGAGCGGCGCGGAGCGGTACCGGGGCGCGGCCGCACCTGCGGAACGGCGCTGGGGCCGCGCCCTCCCCCGGGGGCGCCCCCTCGGTCGGGTGGTGCCGGCGGCGGTGCCGGGGCGTGGCCGGCAGGTGGCGCCGCGGTGCCGCGCGTTGTGCTGTGTCACTGGGGCGCGGCGCGGGGGGCGGCGGGGGTGGGGGGCTGCCGCGGCCGCGCCACCCGCTCGCTGTGCCCCGCGTAGGTGCTGTCCCGCCTGGGGGTGGGTCCCGGCTGGCGCTTCGTGGACGTGCTGGGCTTCGAGGAGGAGGCGCTGGGCGCCGTGCCGGCGCCGGCCTGCGCACTGCTGCTGCTGTTCCCCCTCACCGAGCAGGTGGGTGGCGCCTCCCGCGGGGTGGGGGCTATGCCGGGGCGGAGGGGGTGGCTGTCGTGTCCCTCCGGGGCCGCTCTGCCTCGCAGGTCCTCTGGGCTGCAGCCCTGGGGGCAGCAGGTGGATGGGCTGGGATCGGGCACCGAGCCTGTGGCAGCCCCAGTGCCGTGTGACAGGGTTTGGGCTCAGCCCGGGTAGGCCGGCCGGGTCGCGTCTGGCCCGCATGGCCCCGGGGTGAAAAACCCGGCCGTCGTCGGCAGCGGTGTCGGTACCCGCCGGGGTGTGCCTGTGCCACCTCTGCGAGCGGCGGGCGCTGGGGCGGGTTTGGCTCCCGTGGGGCTGTAGGTGGGCGGTGGGTAGGGTGCTGGGTGCTCGGCCCCAAAGAGCCCGAACTGAGATGAACTGAGCAACACAACGAGGTCTCTTACTCCGGTACTGCTCTTACATTCTGTGTATCGGACTGAGGGAGGCAAAAACACAAGCAGTCTTGAGTGAGAGGAATAGAAATTCTGTTACTGTGCTGAATCATGGTATATGGAGAGGCCTAAGCGAGTATGATTAATACGGTTAGTCTAATTGATGGTAAGGAAGTAGATGAGGAGATGGACTTCAAAATAAAATACACTTAACGATTTCTTTAAAGGAAGGATTATAGCCTTTTGTAGTGATGGGTTTTACACTTGTCTACAGATTGTTCTGATAGATAGGGGTTCATGAAGGGAAATAACATAAAGGTACAAAGGCAAACTATTGCAGAGACATGGCGAGTAGTCTCACTAATAGACCAAAACAATTGAGAGGGAATACAAAAGAGCCTGTCCATTATATGATTTCCCACCCCAAGCTATTTCCAGTGTATAGCACAGATGGAGAGGCTAAGAACAGTGCCTTTGGATATGACTGAGTCATGCAGGTAGTCCATTAAGATTTGGCCTGCGTCCAGTATAGATATGTGATGCTTTACTGGACCTATGCCACAAAGATGACTTCCTGGGTGAATCTTTGTCCAGTCCTAGCATTGATTCTCCTGTCCAACTCATTTGTCTAGTAGCTTGCACAGTAAAAAGATACCGCTGTGGCGAAATGCTTAAAACAACTACATGTTTACAGCATGAGAACTTCAGGAAACAACAGACTGAGAAAATAAAGGACCAAGAAATCAGTTCCAAGGTGTATTTCCTGAAGCAGACAGTCAGTAACTCCTGTGGGACAATTGGTCTGATACATGCAGTTGCTAATAATAAAGACAAACTGAAGCTTGGTGAGTATGAATGTTCTGAAATGCTTGCATTTCCATTTTTTTTTAATGGCAGGAAGATTGAGTGGGTTTGGGCTATTGGAGACACATGGGGCTTTCATGCAAGCCAAGTTAAGGCATACTGTGCTGCTTCAGTTGGTAAGTAGGGCTTTCTTCTCTTGAAGAGGAGCATGTGGTATCACCACGTAGCTGAATTTCAGAAGGGAATGCAGTTTGACTCCTGTCTGCTAGCTGCAGAGGTATCATCCTAGTGAGCAGTGCAAAGGGAAAAGGTTACGTAGAAGAGCTGGCCAAAGTCCGTCATTATAAAGGATCCTGTTCAGAAGTAGCTATTGACATAGATGTTGATGTCAACTGAAGAGAAAGTTCTTCATGCCACTTACATCTAATATAAAGAGTTGCTCAGTGTAGCCTGTAAATGAGTCTAAAACATGTTTCCTTTTTGCTAGGAAAGTAGTATAGAATAAGGGTCTATAAATAGACTTTTCCTGCAGAGGTAATAGTTTTGATGATTGTCGTCATTTAGAAAAAGACATAAAACTGGCTTGGGCAGCTGGTGGCTGTAAACTCCTAGGAAACAGGAGTGCAAGTTTTTGTCAAAAATAGGGTCCTTACTGAGTTAAGAAATACCATATCAAAAGACTAGATAGATCTGCAAAATAAAACTTTCATTATTCCAAGAGAACTTGAACCCTTTGGGTGGTGTGGGATTCCTTTTTACACAAAGGAAAACACATACGGAAGGCTAAGTGAGGGTAGCCTTGCTTTACTCTTGAAAGGATTCTCTGAAATAACACACTTCTGATGAGTGAAATGAATGATGGAGCATATCTTCCATGTAAAACTAGAACTCAACACATATTAGTACTGCACAACTAATAATGTTCTGGAAAATCAAAGTAAGCCTATCATGAGTAAGTGCTGTGTTAATTCAAAGGCAGTGAGACAACTTAAAATTGCATCTACCCACTTTTCCTGATTTTTTTTTTTTCAAAATGGGACTGAACACCTCTGCCAGATCTGCAAGGGAGAATTGGAGAAGCTAAATCCCATTTGAAAGTGAGTTACAAGACAAGCATCCCAAATATCCTCAAGCACTTGAATTCTGGCTGTTTGTGTAGATTGTTGTTAATAACTTCTGGATGAATAGCTTCAAGTGGTAGCTGTAATATGCTTATGCTGGAGATGGTTCCAGGCTGAATGCAGTGACTCCTAGTTAGTGCAACAAGCATTGATTGGGCTGCATTTGAACTGTGAATGATGTTTTACCTGTACTCAACAAAATCTTTGATCATTCTGTGCAGATGAGGGATCTGCCCTGAAGAAGTTTCTTGATGAAACAGCTGATCTGTCTCCTGAAGAGAGAGCTAAGCATTTTGCAAATAATAAGGTATATGAACTACACAAACAGCTGACAGCTCTCAGCACTAAAGGATGTAGTAACCTGTATCTGCTTTCTCTTAAGGCTATACAAGAAGTCCACAACTCTGTTGCACAAGAAGGACAATGTCGGGTAAGATAAGATGGTGTAAAATCGTGGGACAAGGGGTTTAATGAAGGTGGTAAAGCAATAAAATATTTTGTCTGACAAATAGCTGTTACAGCTCATGAGGAAAGAAATGTGTGACTCGTGGGTGAATACTCATGCAGGGTTTCTTCCTCAAACACAGATTGAAAATTTGGGTTCAGATCCAGTCTGAAAATGTGACTGTACATCATAATTTCCGGCACTTGACCTTGTAGCAGTCTTGCAGAGACCTCTTGAGCTGAACTTCAGTTCTTAGTCCTTTGTTGTTCTTTGTTGTTGACACGTATCTCCTCTGTCCTGTAGTCACAAGTGGGGTTTGCAGTACTAAGCTTTTTTTTTTCAAGCTAACAAATTTATCCAATGGTCTCTTCAAAGATTGAGGACAACAGTGTGAACTTCCACTTCATCCTGTTTGTCAATGTGGACGGACATCTGTATGAATTGGGTAAGGTCCTGAGAACTCTGCAGTTAGAATGGGCATACTCTACACTGTACAGCAGTGCTGGGGACTCGGGCTAGATACTTGGGTGCTAGTTAAGCTGTTTGCCGAGGCTCTCAAAATCAAAACAAAATCTTAAAATGAAGGTGCGTTGTCCTGAAGACCTAGGCATTCTTGTAAAGCACATAATCTCCTGTAGAGCCGAGAATACTTGGTCTTCTTGTCACTTCAGCAGTGTATTGACAGTTTGTTCCAACCTCCGAGTATCTTCATGTGTGTATTTGTTTCTTGAGCCCACTATGCTCAGTTCTGCTAATGAAGAAGTAATATTGAGTCCACTGAGTGATAGGACTTTCTTTGACAGATGGGCGTATGCCATTTCCTGTAAACCATGGCACAAGCTCAGATGACTTGCTGTTGAAGGTAAGACTTAGCCCCTTGCTGCTTGTTTCCCTGAAAACAAAGCTTACAAAAGGGTGAGAGGTATGCATTCAGTCTATAGTAGCTGTACCTACTGGCTGTACAAGTTGGTGCTTCATACACCATGGTAACAAGGTAGTACTATGCCACAGAGCTAGGTATCCATTAAGTGTACTTACTAGCTGGTGCTACAAGACCTTGTAGCACAACTAAGGTTGGTGGGACCCAGAGGGGAGCTGCAAAGATTTGGTCTCTACAACAGGTGGTATTCTGATAATCTAAATGGCTTTTTTTTTTCCCCCGCCCTGAGGATTCTGCTAAGATCTGCAGACAATTTACAGAACGTGAAAAAGGAGAAGTTCGTTTTTCTGCTGTGGCTTTTTGCAAGTCTGCCTGAGACTGAAGAGATGCAAGGAAAGCAGTCTAATAGCACACCAGTAAATGCAGTTTAAACTCCAGTGCTTCAGTACTTGTTAAACACAGCTGTTCTGGTAACTTAAATTGTTTCCACCTTTTGCTATACACAGGAGCAACATCAGCTGAGCTTATGGTAAAGGATGAGCTCAAGTTTTAATGTGAACAGTTTGGACACATCAGATGTCTTTAGATTTTTTTCACATGTTAAGTAGAAAAAGCTTAACGGGGCTTGTTTAATCTGTGTTATGTTAATTGAGCTGTTGGTTGATATTTCCTTGTCCTTAATGAGAATAAAATGTTCTGCTGGAAGACTAAATGGACTAAAGTGATCACTGACTTTCTCCAAAAGGAGTCACCTGAGGCATCATCTCTCATCTGAGCAAAAAGCTAGTCAGCCTCTTGTTAGCAGGACAATTGTTTTTTTTCTAGTGTCCTGAATACCTCCAGGAATGGAGAGATACATCACTGACTGCATAATATGTTCCAGTACTGCACTAACCCTTGGGTAAAGCTTTTGCTAATGTCTAGTCTGAAACTCTTAAACCTCTATTTTGGTTAGAGGGGTAAGGTGTGATAAATGAATGTTCAAATGTTGACTTAAAGCTGTCTGCTCTTAAACAGAGGCTGTTTGTATTAGGGCTACAAGCAACAGAATATCCACTGAATTTGTTCATGTTGTGTTTCCTTACGGGAGACAGAACAGTTTTTTCCCTATCTGTAGCTAAAAGAAATCTGCTGGCTAATGTTGAACACAATCCTCAGCTATTGTGATTGTGTTAGGAAGGCCTTGAAAGAGACTATACTACCTGTCCCTTCCACAGTTTCTAAAAAAGAAGAAACCTACACTACAATGAATAGCAGGATGACATTTCAGGTTTTGGGGAAGAAAAACATTTAATGTGTGTTACATACTCCTTAGCCTTAACAGTGACCTTCTGTGGAAACTACTCTTAACCTGAGTCTAGCTTCTGTTTATCTGCAGCTCCTTGCTGATACCTCAGGTAGCTGTAAGAAGGGATAAAACACTGTTCAACCCAGGCTTTTCTTCTAATGCATTACATCCCAGTCTGTGCCTGCCAGCCATGTTGTATGGTGCTGGGTAGCTTGGGTTCTCAGGTGGTCACTGGTGTTCTGTGTATGCTGCAAACTGTTCCTGCTTTCCAGGCTTTGCTGAAGGGTAATTCAAAATCTGAGCATTGATTAAAGCCACGTGTGGTCTGAAGGTATTTGGTATTGGGCCTTGTTATGGCTCCTACAATTACCTGATAGCTGAAGGTAGCAGGGGATTGTAACACGTGTTAATTCAAATTCTGAGGCTTAGCTAAAGCTCGGGGTACTTCAGTTCTGGACACAGGTGTCTTTCAGTTTCTGTTAGCAGGGAGGTGAAAGCTACCTGTTGAGAAAAGGTCTGTTACTATGTGATGGCTTTTCATTCTGCCTGTTAATGGAAGTTGTTGTAGGGTGGAGAGAGGCCTCCTGGGGCATCTCTGCTGCAGGCTCCTGCTCCAGCGCAGGCTCGGAGCCATGCCTGCGGCTCAGGCTGCTTAGCAACAAGGCCTGCAAGAGAGGAAATGCATGTGGCATGAGCAGAGGAAGATGGAAGGAGAAATAAAAATCAGGTATGGTAGGAGGAAGGGGACACAAGTGAGCAGAGCCCAGTCAGCTATATGTTGCACCAGGGTGTGTGTGCTTGAATTCCACAGGGGACTTTTTTTTTTTCCCATGCCTTTAAGAGGTACCTACTGTGATTCTGCCTGTATATGGTTTTACAGGCAGTCACTCAGTGCTGCAGCAACCTGAAAGTGTCTTTGAGATACTACTGTATCTTTTCACAGCAATTGCAGCAAGTGAAATGTTCCTGGGTTTGGTTTTTACTTTTTTTTTAATGTAGTAATATGAATCTCTAGTGCTACTGAAGTTATTCTAGTGTTTCATAAACACTTTTTCACTCTTATGCTCAAGCTTCTGGGTTAAGAATCGACTGACAGGCAACATTGGAATAAACTTGGCCTTTGAGAAAACAAGGGATGGGGTTGTGACAGACCTTACTTTCTCACCTTCTGGTCCCAGTTACAGTGTCAAAGGATGGAAATGAAGAGAACAACTAAGGAATGAACGCTACCCATCTAGTCAGGTGTAACCTCACTTAACAAGGGTGTTTTGCAGTGCTATAACTACCACAGGGACCTTGCCAAACAGATGGGCTTGACTTTAAAACAGCCTGTGTGGAAAGAGGAAGATGAGTTACTGGGGATGATGAAGATCTGAGGAGTTGAGATAGAGTTGCTTCAGATGAAGGAGATCTCAATGTAATCTGTAAGCTGAATAGGTGGAAGCTTTTGCAATACTAACAACACAGCTGTTCTGGATGTGTTCCTGCATTCGGAAGAAAAGTCATGACACATGGAAGTATGTATGTGCTGAGTTAAACCATATAGAATAACCCATAAATAGAAAACATGGAAAATGTTTTAAAGCCATACCAGGTGTGTATAATCTCAAATGCCTGTTATGCATATTTTCCAGCTAGTTCTATATGCTGGTTCTGGCTGGGATAGAGTTAATTTTCTTCATAGTAGCTGGTAGGGGGCTGTGTTTTGATTTGTGCTGGATAACACAGGGATGTTTTCCTTACTGCTGAGCAGGCTGACACAGCCGAGGGCTTTTCTGCCCCTCACCCCAGCCCAGCAGCGAGCAGGCTGGGGAGGCACAAGGAGTTGGGAGGGGGCACAGCCGGGACAGTGGACCCCAGCTGACCAAAGGGACATTCCATACCATATGATTCTATTGCTCATCATATATTGCTGGGGGAAGGGGGGGCAGACGTGATGGTGTCTGTCTACCCAAGTAACTATTTCACGTGATGGAGCCCTGCTGTGCTGGACATGGCTGAGCACCTGCCTGCCGATGGGAAGTGGTGAATGGATTCCTTGTTTTGCTTTGCTTGTGTGCCTGGGTTTTGCTTCACCTATTAAGCTGTCTTTATCTCAGCCTACAAGTTTTCTTACTTTCACTGTCCCAATTCTCTTCCCCCATCCCAGTAGGGGAGAGCGAGGGAGCGGCTGTGTGGTGCTTGGTTGCCAGCTGGGGCGAAACCACATTTTACCTGCTTGCAAGTTTTTGAATTTTTGTCTTTGGCTGTTGTTTCACAGTTTAGCAGAAGTGTTCGGAGTAAATGTCCGTAAGCTTTTTTAGAGTGCTTTGTATCAAAACATTTTTATGAGAAGACACTTTCTGCTAATATAATGTTTTCTGTTGGTCACATCCTATCTGAAGCAAGGCTCATTTTGTTTCATGTCTCTCCTTGAATTTTTATCTTAAATCCATAGTTCCACATGGAACCATTACCTTTCCTTGATTTCCTGTGCATCCTCCTTAATTACATTAGCGCTTTTGAAAAACCCTGAATTTTCACTGTGAGTTACTGAGAAGGTCAGGAGCTTGCGAAGTCTGTTTTGTGTTTTATCCCTGTTCTGAAAGAAACCTGTGACTGGCTGTTGTTACTGCTGCTCTTCCAGATATGTGAGGAGTCTATTGGGCAAATTATTTATTTTGAATTAACAGGTTCCTGCCGTTTTTGTGCAGCCTTCCAGAGGTGGACTTGTAACAGTTAATATATACAACTACTTTTGGAAATATTTAAGAATCTCAGGTAGGATTTCAGGCTTATCTGTTTAGACATGCATATTGCTAATTTAGAACCGTATCCAGCGTTGACTATGCCCAAACTGTCATTTTCTTAACACGTTTTCTTCTCGGCTATGCTGAAAGCCGCAGGTAACCAGTTCTGTAGGTGGCAGCATTGGGAAACTTTAAGCAACAAGTCTGATTTAAGAGCCACCAATGGCAAAACGGATCCAGGCGCAATATTACAGAACCACGCGTGTAACGTTCGGTCCACAGGCACTCCTGCCGCTTTCAGTGGCACCGCTCACATGCTTAAGCACACCTCCGATTTCAGAGCCAAATATCTAATCCTTCATTTAGACAGGAGTTAACTTAGGCGTGATGTAACAGTCAGAGCCTCTTACGCATTTCAGTAGCTTTTGGCTTAGGTCCATAGCTTATTTGCAGCTGACACTGCACCACACCACCTCTTTGTCCAGTACATGCTGCTGTACAATGTATGCACTGCTATTCCCATCCCAGAGGTGATTATTTTTGTGGGGAGTAAGGAAAGAAAGAAAAGCTGTTGATAACACAGACCAGTTTATCAATCTCTAAATACTTAGGATGGAGAAGTAGTTACCTGGAAAAGGGAACTAGAGTTACTATTACCCTCTGCCTTTTTATGCAAAGGCACCAGGGAGCTCAAGGGGCCAGTCCCACCAGCCTGTGTGCTGGGTGTAGGGAGAAAACCAGAGACCAACAATAAACCCCATAGTCACAGGATCCATCTCCTGGTGCTGCTGACAGCCAAGAAGAGGCTGATGACAGGACTGCAGCTCTGTGAGACTGTGGAACTAAAGGGAGCAAAGAAGAACTGAGGAAAATGCAGCCAGAAACTGAGCGTTAGCATTAAAATTCCTTTAAGACCAAAAGAATTAAAATATCACTTGTGTTTTGTCATCTTTAAATTCTTGTATGGGATGATATTAAGTTACAGGGAGTGGTTGACATTCCAAATGCTTCAGACTCAAGGGATCTCAATAGATGAGAGGACAGGGCTAGAAGAAACCTCACAGAGTTCAACACGGCGAGGTGCAGAGCTCGGCACCTGGCTGGAGCCACCACATGTCTCCGTACAGACTGGAGGGTGATTTACAGCCCTGCTCGACAGGCCTGGGGGTTATGGCAGGTGCCAAACGGACTATAAGCCCATGTGTTGTGTGCTCTCCTTGTGAGTAAGGCAGCGCTGGGAGTTACGTTGGAAGGAGGAGCAAGGCCAGCAGATGGAGGGAAGTTATTATCCATCTCTATTTGGCACTGGTGAGTCTGCACCTGGAATAGCATGTGCAGTTTGGGGTCCACCCCCCCAGCAGTCCAAGAAAGACGTGGAGGACTCTGGAGAGGGTCCAGCAGCAGGCTACTGAGGCAGCCAGAAGCACGGAGCACATGGCCTACAAGGAGAGGTTGGCGGAGCTGGGTGTGTGTAGTCTGGCACAGAGGAGACTAAGGGAGGATCTAATTGTAGCCTACAACTACTTCAAGGGCAGTTACAAAGATGACAAATCCAATTTTTTTTTTTCTTGGTAGTAGGAGGTGGTATATCAAAGGGCAGTAACCACAAATTGCAGCTTGGAAGGTTCAGTTCAGGACATGTGGAAATTAGCAGAGCACCTCTTCACTGGGAAGGTAGTACAGTATGGGAACAAGTCATTGGAGAAAGTGGGGCATCTCCACCTTTGGAAGTTTGCAAGGGACCAGGATTTAATGACCAACTTTCGTTAAACTGCACCAGGTTACCTGTTACGGTATGAAAAATTGGAACAGCAGTCAGTGTTGCTCCAGCCTCGGGAACCGAGTGCTGTGCTTCTTGAGGAGGAGCTCATCATGTGTCTCCCCTCGGTGCCATGCGTGGGGAAGCTGTTCCCCACAGGAAGAGCTGGAGGCTGATGCTGCTGACTTCTGCTCTGGCTGGGGTGGAAGGACAAGAATGGCTGCAGGAACAGCAGCCAATGCATCTAGGAAGAGGCGCAGGTTTTGTCACTGATGAGAGGATTGTCTCTTCACAAAGAGCTGGGAAAAGCAGAGGCCAGGGGAAGATCTGAGGGAGCTCTTGTATGGTCAATGAATCAGAAACAGAAGTATGGGGAGTCCTCCATGAGGATATATGTGACATCCCTACGGGTGACAGGAAACCCTACTGGGAACAAGGTGCAGGAAAAAGAGCAGAGAACTGTAGGGGAAATGGGGAAAAGACAGAATTCCTGTGCATTTTTCAATTGTCATCTTTCCAGCAGTACCACGAACACCACAAGACAATTTAATGAAGTTTCCCAACTCCTTAAAGAATTGTCGTGCATCGGGAATGTAGTTCTAGATGAAGCCCAATGCACAAGTAACAAGCTATGTAGAACTGATTTGAACATTTCTTCTGTACTTTTTGCTTAGATGAATTTCAGATGTGGTTAGCTGATATTGCAAGGCCTGCAGCAAGATACAAAAAGTGAGGTGATCTGCATATGACGTTGGAGGAACAAGACTGGGCATAGGTGTTTCAGTGGGTTTAGCATTTCAAGCAGAGTACCATAAAAAACAAGACAGCCAATTCCAGTGCTTAAGAACACTCAATACCATACTGAGAGGTATTATTACTTACAGCACCATCGCCAGACTGAATGGCATTTTCTTTTCAAGTCTTTATACATGTGCACATTAACATCTTCCCAGAACAGCTTCTACTCTTAATGTAGGGAGAGTGGGAGAAATGCAGTTTTACTATCCCCACTTTGCAACTAAGGAACCGAGACATGGATTCAGTGATTTGCCTAAGGTGATGCTTGAAATTGATGGCAGAGTTGCAATGAAAACTAACTTTATAAATACATGTAGGGTTTTTCTTTGCAGGCAGGGTTTTATATTTACTCTGCTTTGGCTTTGGGCCTGGGTTAATATACCCTACCTCATAGCGTGGGTTATTAGCTAAATCTCAGTGTTAGGTTAACTTTAACTTGATTGACTTGGAGAACAGTCAGGTGAACTCACGTCTGTCTGCAGAAGAGAGTCTGTATTGACATATAGTCCCCTGAGTCCCCTTCTAATGCCTGAAGATATTTTTCCAGTAGACTTATATTGCATCACCAGTCAAGTAATACTACTTTCTCCCTCCTTTTCCCCTTCACATCCCACAAAAATGCAACACTGGGAGGTTGAGGAGCATGCATAAATCTAAATTGCAGATGATTACAGAAAACAGAGCGGTTGCAGTATTCAGGATTTCTGACACACAGAAGAGTCAGGTGGCAAAGTTGTGGCCACATTCCTGATGGTTTTATGAAATGGTTTGAATAATTATTGATGAAGAAACAAGATGGTTCAGAAAATAGTATCATTATTTGGCTACCTTGATACTTTCTCTGACTTTACCAACCATTCCTTCTCCTTTCACTGAACAATGGACCTGAAGGTCAAGTCACGTCAATAAACAACACATTTGTCAAGATCAATTCCCACTGAACAAAGCCAGAGAAAGGGTTAGATACTGGGTGGTTAGTTTTTCCCTACTTCAGAAAGCAGCTATTAGAGGTTTCAAGTGTACCTCAATGCTATGCACAGAGGCAGACCTGATCTCCCTCTAAATATGAGACACAGTTTGGGACTTGGTTTTCAATTTTCATGACATTGACAAGCCATAAAGTAACCCCTGCTGCATTTTGAGAAATGATCAGCACAGGTAGCAGCGACAACAAACTTTCCTGTAAAACATCATGCAAATCTTTCATATAAGGTGGCAAAATCCTCTGTTTGATTTGAATCAGTCTGGTCATGTTCATGGCCCTGGATCGGGCTATGGGGGTTTAGGAAGGTTGCTGCTCTTTGGGAAAGTGCAGTGTGTCAGGGCAGCGAGAAACTGCTGGTTAAGCAGCTGGGGATCTTGCACAACATGTTTTACAAAAGTTGTTTCATTTCTACCGCCCGTATGCCGTAGCTGCTGCAGGGGTACATGTTAGATGATGGCCTTTAATCTTTGCTTAGCTGCAGTTTGGATGCACAGTAGAACTATTTTCCTTTTTAAAGCTCACGGCTGCCGCTCCTGAGGCTTGTAATAGGAGAGAGTCCCAGGAGAGACGGAGACTGCTGCCTGTGCTTCCTGCAGGGAATATGCCTGCTGTGTTGTGAGCTGAGAACCACACACTCGTTGACAGACTGAAAAAACATGGGAAGAAATTAGTTTAAAATCTCTTTCATTTTCAAAACTTGAGAGAGTTCTCCCACCAGCAGCAAACATATGCGGGTGGGTTTTTTTATTCGATAGCTTAGCTGTTTTTTTTTATCCTATAGCTTAGCTGGCGTTTTTGAAAGGAGAATCCACAGGTGCACTTGGGCCCCTGTAGAGGTGCGATCAAAAGGGCAGAAATAATGCTTCTCAAAAAATTGAAACATTAGCTCCACCACAATATTGTTTTTGTTACTGACATTCATTTAATATATATGCATGTCAAAAGACATCATTTTACCACTTTGGCAGTAGACGAATCAGATTTGGTGGGGCAGGAAAAAGTCCTCTGCTCAAATACGCTAGCTAAATTCAGCTCCTAGGCTGCAACTGAAGAACTTATTTTTAATTACTGTGTACCACTTGGGCTCTGATTTTGCAAAGCACCTCACAGTTGGTCCATGTTTTCAACTGAAATGAAGCTTTCAGGTTAGGCTCGGCCAAATGGTTGAAGTCAGGTATAGGCTGAAGTGATTTCCATAGTCAGATGCTTGATGGTATTTCCACATCTGCTTAGATTTAGAGCCTGATCACACCATATTAGGATGGCAAAAATCCATTTGCTTTCAAGCGGAAGCCCCTCACTTGCTGTTTTTCACTCTGGATCAGACAGGGAATTAGCAAACTGCCAATCCTTCTTACAAAATTATACCGATTCTACTACACCAAGCGGGACAGCTTTCCTTAGAATGATTAAACTTTTCCAGGATTTCATATCCTCACTCATCAGACTCCATTTACCACAGGAAATTACAGTTAAGCTGTGTGAAGACTTTCCCTGACTAAATCCAATGTTTACAAATTATAACCAGGCAGAAAACGTGAATCTCAACAATGTAGCTATAGTCTGAAGTGTAAGCGTTCACAAGTTCAACTGCTTTCCCAAATATTTTTTACCGCAGCAGTAACATGAGTTTGTATAAACAAAGTATACATTTTTAGCATATTTGCACACTGCAATATAATAGATAACGTTTGTGTGGACTAGAAGCACGCAGACCTGTGTGGGCTGTCTCTGCCTTCATTCTCAGACAGGACATTTTTGCACTTTTCACCAGCAGTGACCACCAACAGAGCAACTTCATACTGCTTGGATTTCACCACCCCACCCCCACCCCCCACCCCACGCCCACTCCCCAAGAATGCTGCTGGAAATCTTAAGAAATAAGCTCTATAAAGCTTCTTCAGAAATAAAACAATGACAAGTTGGATATGGTTTATCCAGTCCACATTATTCTTCATGTCTATGGCAAGATCTCAATATTTTTCCTTCCTATACTTCAGCAGTCAGGCCAAGGTATACTTCTTGTTTTATCTGTATAATAACTTCATACATACAATATGGAACAACAGGTAAAGAAAAGGCTCTCTCCAAAGGAAAAAGCAGATCCAGCAGCAAAGAGGGCCAGAACCAGTCGTACAGTTTATCTTTAGGTTTTCTTGCACTGTCCTGAACAAATCACTGACAGGATCCACATTCTTTTTTTTTTCTCTTACGTATGTTAGATTTAGTACCTTATCCTCATTGTGTAAAATATGCAGCATACAACATAGATCATCATCATATATAGAATTATTTAAAAAACTTTAAGGCTAAATAAGAAATTATAAAACCTAAATGCAGCAAATACATGCTGCATGGTACTTCTTTAAAATGCTTGAGATAGAGCTACTGCTCACAAGCATACTCATGTGTAAGAGGAAAAAGATTAGGGGAAAAAAAGAAGATCAGTTACTGCATTGAATTTAGGGGAAGTTTATCACACACTGACTACTGGCATAGGCTGGGTTTTAAATTCTAGGTTTTACATCTCTAGGATTTAGATTAGGCTCTTAGTAACTAAACATTGTGCAGAGAGACTGGCCTTGTCTGTATTTGATAGAACTGCTCTGCTTTATGGATGATTGCAAGCAACCCCTCAGAGTATCTCCCTACAACACTGCTGAAGTCACTGAATAAAATCAACAGCAGTTAACGTATGGTGTGGGGAGCACAAATTAGGGAACTTCAACACCAGGTTAATGCTTGGCCGTGGCAGAGTGAGTGGCCGCCCTTAAGAGAGAGGACTTAACCCCTTGACTTTACATGGAACCAAAAACAGCTAAATCAGGCATGACACTCAGCATTCCCATTTAGGACCAGCTTTAAAAAGGAAAATAGTTCTACTGTGCACTGACAAATTCAGCTTAATTGCAAATGTTTGCACCCAGGAGAATTCTGGCCCATGACCTAGATAATACAGAAGCAAACCATTGTGTGACTGCATCTCTTTAGTAAATGTAGTACCACAGTCAGCAGTCTGCAAAAATACTCATTTTCAAAGCAAGCTTTCAGTGAAGCTTTCAGAATGACTTCTCTTTTGCGAGGGAAACAGAGATGCGGGAACTAAAAAGGGCTTTCAATGCCTGCTTGTTTATTGATGTATATTCATTCTTATCCGTGGCAAAATAAATGCTTGTGCATATTTCATTTGCAAATAAAACATGAACAGTGAAATCCATAACAAAGCAAAAGGGTACACAGTGGTACCCTTTTAGATAACTATCTGGAGGAAACCCCTGCAAATACTAACATGCATGCACTTTGTAAGCTGTGAAAAGAAAGAAATCACCCATAACGTAGGAAAGTGCTCTGAAACTCATGTAATTTCTTGTAGGGAATTATAGCTGACTTTTCTGCATTGAAAAGGAAAGGACACCAGAAATAATCAGAATGGACTACTGGAAAAGGCTTCCCAAACTACAGCCAGTGCACGCTTATGATACTCAGATATACAGCTGCTGCCCACAGTACAGAGGGACAGGCCTCTCATTTCATGGTTCACTTAAAATTACAGCTAATCTGAAAAACGTTCATGGTCTGGAATGGTCTTTTCACATGGAAATGTACTGTATTCTAACGTACAGATTTTGTACTTGAATTGGTAATGAGTTTCACTTACAGCTTGTGGCTCAGATGTGCTGGTTTTAGTAGATCTCTAAGTGTGCTAGTCTGGGAAGCCTTCAGGACAAGGCACAACAGATGGACAGAAGCAACCCAGGTCTGCATTCATTCACAGCATGAGCTATGCTGGACTTTAACTGGCATGCAATGATGTGGGGATTGTTTTCCAGAATGGTCTTTGTCCTAAGATATCCCCTCTATTCCCACCCTGTCTTGAAGGGCAACAGCTTCCCTCCGTCGTGCAAGAAATACCTCTGCCCAAGAGACTCCATGGAGCGCCCAACTCAACAAGAGCCAATGATTCTTACTGTCGTGTCCTTATTCTTGTTGGAGTATCCTCTTACTCTGTGCTACTTTCTACAGGATGGTGGGCATTTAGAAAAAAGAAGTATTTGCTTAGATGACAGGCAAAGGAAGGTGTCAGTGTTGGAAGAACTACAGAATGGCAGCATCTAGACTCTCAGCTAGTCCGACTTCTGTGATCTAACAACAATTTTGTTACCTCTCTGGATCTAAGATCATAAGCATTAGTCCTGATGAAAGATAATTTCTAATTCTCCCTGCTCATTCAAAATATTCCCCCCAGACCTATGTCTAAAACTTTTGGAAAGATAACAGCATTTTCTATGAATACCAGATAAATGTAAAAAGTAGTTTTCAGTTGTGGAAGACTTTAAACTGTTTGGTTGGGGTTTTTTTCAATGTCTGTGCACTTTTGTCTCATTTCTTTTGTTTTCATATTCACAGAGTTGTTTTGCAGGTAGGTTTTTGCCAGTGTTGAAAATGAAAGCACACTGCTGTAGGTAGGCACAAGAGATTCAGCCACATAGCGATGCTGTTTTTTTCAATCTTGGCTCTTACTGAATCAGGGTCTGAATGAAGCAAGTTTGGGCAAGAAGACAGTATAAAAGTAACTGGAGTTAACCATTCCTTTCATTTAGCTTAAGAACAGTTCACCCAGCTTCTTCAAGGCCATAAATCCAACTCCTAAGCCAGCTGAAGCTGGTGGCAAAATGCCCAGTGTTGGTACATGGTACCTCATTAGATCCTGGGTCTTTTTTTACTCACCTAACCAAAATCTACAGAATTATAAGAGGCAGAGGGAGTTTCCAAACCAAAGCCATTATTGCCCAGAGCAATGAGGATACTTAGTGATAAGCCACAGTGTTGTGGCCAACTGGTAGAAAAAAGCAGGAGGGCTGGGCGGTCAGGCTACAGCATGGGAACCTTGAAGGTAAATGCCCTTCTTGCCACCAGCTTTCTCAGGCAAACTGCATGGGGCAAAGCCCCACTCCCACACACCGTGTCACTCAGGAGAACCTCAGCCTTTGGTTAGGCAGCACAATCCCCTACAAAACCAATGGGAGAAACAAGGGGCTTACGGCTGGGGAGCACAAAAACCAACAAGCTGAGTGGAGCATTGCTTAAACTAGCTGGTGGGAAATACTGAGCCTAGGCACAGGTTTAGTCCAAAAGGAGTTAAACAAGTTGTGCTGGCAAGAGGGAGATATTTATCCCTGCTTAATACTCTTACTGTGAACACTTTCCTTATGTTAGGTGCCCTTTTGAATGATAGAAAAAGAAGAGACATGACAGACAGCCCTGGGTTACCTCACTTCTCTGGCTAGGTGTTTGCTCCTGCTTCGCAGCCAAAACATACGCTGAAGCCTCCTACATTTAACTAAGTTTAACTACTAAGCTATTTGGCACTTCATGGTGAATGGTTCTCTCTCTTCCCTCCCTGCAGTGGTCCTCTACTTCATAAGCAATGAAATGGTCACTGGGATAGGGACTTGAATCTGACTTTTCCACACCAGTTTCTAACTCCTCATCATGAAGTCAACATCTCAGCATCTCTCCTTGGCTTAATGTATATCCAGTTTCTTTATGCAAACCGTAATTCAGAGAGCTGTACAACTCACGGTACACTGTAACAGTCTGCTGGTGGTCACCAGCTCCTAAAATACAGAAGCACCAGCTGACCTCCGAGTCAGAGCCTTTTCCCCGGGTGATAACTGGATGTGCACACCAAGAATTGTACGATTTTACTCAATTCTGTCTTGTGCAAAGCCTCATCTAAGTACCTTTACTAGCCTACCCCCTTGACCAGGGGAAGGCCAAGTTTAAGAGTCCCCTAGCCCTTAACTGAGACCAAGCAGCTCTGTGCTACCAGGAGATGGAAGCCCACTAGAAAAAAACAAATGCACGACTGGGACAACACTGGCAAAAAAATATGGTCTAAAGGAACCAGGGGGGAAAGCTGAGCAAGTTTTCTGAGGATTTCAGTAGTGCCTAAAGATTTAGTGCAGTGTTCAGAGTTTTCTGTTGAATTTAACGATTAGCTCCAGCTGACGGTTAAAACAGCGACCTGGTTGCTGAACTTACAAAATAACGTTTTTGAAGGCAATGAAACCTCAGTTTGCAGGCTGGTGCTGTGTTCCTTCCATAGATGGCACTGTAACTCATCAAATACTTTGCTTCCCTACCCATAATTTTTCTGACGCTATCAGCATTATGGCATCTCAAAAAAAGCACGTTGAAGGTAAAAAACCTCAAAACCATCAGTAACATCTAGATGCACCTCAAATCATAAGTGTCATTTCTGGTCTCACAAGCATTATAGCAAGCATTATACAGGATCTAATGAAATAGCACCCTAGTTCAGTATCCGGCCCCTGTGAATGGCCAACAGCATGGCCTTGGGGTAGAATGTAAGAGGAGACTAAACACATGGTGTGCCCTTACATGCTGTACCAGTTTACAAGGAGTTGGAGGGATGCCATACAGGCAGATGTGGTATCTTTACATTTAATACCCCTTGACAGGTTTTTCTTCGGTGAATTTCTTCAACTGCTTTTGCACGCACCCATATAAATTTGAAACATCCACAGCAAACCAGATGGTCTGGGTTGAAACATAACTTCTGACTTTTTTCCAGAGTGAACATAAATCCAAATGCATTGTAAGACATTTGAAGCAATTAATGTGTAAATGATTATCATTACGAGCAGGAGCTAACTAAAAACAACTGCTTATACATAACAAATCATACATGGTTTCCTCCATTATCTTTCTCTTTGCACATAACTTCTTCATGATAAGGACTCTACTGTCTCAACAATGCCGTGTATAAAAGGTACTGTCAGCATCCTTAGTGCTCCTTGTAGTTTAGCAAACATCATTTTCAGTAACACCAAGGCCAATACACCACTTCACCTAACTCTTTGTAACCAAAAAGCATTTCTAAAAATATCATCGAATAAAAACACCCTCCATAAAAAGACCGGTTAGTTCATCAAATTTACAGGAGTATCAACAAATTACCTTGATTCACAGAGTCAAATCCTTTGTGAGATCCACACAGCACAACAGCCTGGCTTCTCCTCAGGGCATAGAGTTCACATTACAGCAACGTGTGCTTTTGAAGTATTACAGCTAGAGAGCTACCACAGCACCAACAACCACTGTATCCCTGAAAGCAAAGTAAAAAGCAGATACACATGCCCTAGATCCTACACATCTGTCACACCAAGAAAAACACCATTCTGTTTTAAACTGTAACAAAAGGTATATTTCTATGTAACACAACTGCTTCCATCATGCCCCCCCCAATTTTATGTGATTTCTTCAATACCCTCAATATATATGTATACTACAAAGTTTTAAAAGCAATATCAATATTCTGTTTCCAATCTGGGGTTTAACTTCAAGTTGCATATATAATTTTAAGATAAATTATCATTGTATACCTTCCTTTCCAACAGTACTCCTGCTATTATCACCCAGAACTAGTAAATATCTATGAAAAAATTTAATCCCTTTATCTTTTGGAAATGTACAGCAGTATTCTTCAAAAGTAAATACACAGATAGTAGAATGTATACAATAACTGAGCCAGACTTATGATTACGATTATGAAGAAATAGGACACGGTTTATACCTGATAAGCACAGTGTATTTATTCTGTGGAGAGTGAAAGATTTATTATGTGTTTAAGCATTCATTTCCTTATTTTTGTGCATGTTTTCTGTAAAGGATGTGTTAACTGTGTTACGATCACTTGAGAACTTAAACGGGTTTGGAAAGTCAGTCCTAAGTTTCACAATCACTCAGCATGTTATAAACTAAGGATATCTGTTGATGTAAACATCTAGCTCTGTACTTCTGAACGGTGTTTCTGTAAGAAGAAATCAGCCACAGGACGGCTTTTGTATTATCACAAGGTTTCAAACGCAGAATGTCCCAATAAAGTAATTTCAACTCAGGCATCAAGGACCGGAAGTTTAAGAGGGAGATAAGAAGTGGATACTGGAAGTTAGGATATGCTCTCCCCTCTGCATAGCCTCCTCTCTGGGGTGGGCTGCAGGAACCTCACCTCCCTCTCCTCTCTGGGTTTCACAGTCTTAAGCATTGAAAAATACAAATGTATTCAGAAAGTCCGTGTGCTCTTGCCAAGTTCACAAGGGGATGCAGCAGAATTAGTAAAAAAACAACAAAGGTCCGTATCCTACATACTGAAAAGCACACTCCCTCCCTCACAGCTCCATCTCACCTGCCAGGCTGAAGAGTTTCTTGACGTCTTATTCTTCCCCCTGCATTTCTCCTGGAGGCCTCAGCACTTCCAAGCCCTCAGAAAACAAGAGCCATACAATCTTTGCAATAAAGCACCCCTAAGAACTGGCAGATTTAATGGCGCATATGTACAGCTCTTACATGGCTTCACAGCACAGCACCTCCAGCATGTGCGTATGCACACCTGACTATTTCCAGCTGGGTGCTCCTATGCTGTGAGTGCTTTCTGCTGCTTTCAGTGCTCTGTACTCAACTCCTCCACAGTGTTCAGCAGCTGAAGGAATTAACTGTCATAGAAAGTGGAAGGGAAGACCGTAGCAACCTGGTGATGCTGGGACATACCCACAGAATGCTATAGCATGTGCCTTGAAGAACCATTGTTTCTCTAGATGTCATGCTCTCCACACATGAGCCTGTATTTTCCTTGCTGAAGTGCCCCCCTCATCTAGGTTTAGATCATGAATACTTGAGTACTGTATTGACATCAACTACCTCAAAATACAAAGCAGAGAGGTTCACATGGCAAGAACTCCCACAGCTGATACAGCCCAGTCATCCTGCACTGCTGGAAAATCTTCCACTCTGCAGAACCACTTGCATGACTTCCCTCACTCACTGGGACGAAGATCCCACAGGTCTTTGTTTGCCATCAAGGTTTCGGAGTCAATTCCTGATGGGCCCGTCATTTGTCAGTCTCACTGAGGCATGTAAGATGCTGACCAGTCTCACAAGGTGCTCCAGAGATTGATCATCCCTTCCTGCACAACGGTCTTTGCTACGTTCTCCCTGCAAAGTGCTCTATAAAGAGAAGGATTTGCAATGAAGCTTGATTGAAACATCTGGAAGTAGTGCACAGACACAAATCTAGCATATGCAGTGAGCACTGAAAACTGATTAAAATACTAATTTTCAGAGAAACATAATTCTGCAAACTTTCTAAAGCCAACTGGAGGCCCCTTGTCCCTTAGTAAAGCTTGATGCTGAACTCAATTTGCCAAATGATGAATTACTCTGGCTTTCCCTGTGCTGTCTGACCTGAACATAGGACTATGACTCCTAAAAGGTTTTCTTAATGCTAGCACTCCAGTCTCTTACAGACACACCATCATTTTGATCTTCTGCTGACCCACTAGCATGCGAAGTAAACATGGTGTCACCAGTGTCTTAGGACTGGAATTTTCTGAGGCACGAATGGGACTTTTGTGCTTGATCCCATCAATTTTGATGAGATTTGAGTACCTAACTCCTTTAGCATCTTATGAAAATCCCTAGCCAGTTTCCTGAGCATGGGTCATCAATACAGTGAGGACACATTCAATGAACGCTGTATTTCAAGAAGAAAAATCACTCAGTAAATATGGACCTTTTGAAAAGCAACGGTTAATGAAAAAACGTAGACATACTCCAAAATGCTGGCTTGGATCAGCTACATGTATGACAGTTCTGCAGCCTATGGATTGCTTGTACTTTCCTCTGGCTAGATCAGGAGCTCTTGCGATAGGCAGTTCCATCAGCAGCCAAAAAGTGCCAGAGAATAAGAGTCAACAGGTATTGGCAATAATTTCAGTTACATGGATTACCAAGTCCCAGAAAGTATTTTCCATTCTCTTGAGTGATCAGTTGAGGTTTTCTTGACCTTTGGGCTTCTTCTGGAAGCCCACAGTGAAGCACTTGGGCCTCTAAACTGGGAAAAACTCCAGGTGCTTTTGCTGGCCAGACAGAAAGACATAATTAAAAATGTAATAATAAAAGAAAGCTATGAAAATAACTTTAAAGGGACTTTCCCCCCAATTTTGCTATTTTAAGGGCCACACTCACGAACTCTTTTGGCTGTACACTCTATAGCAGTGATTTCTTGGCAATCTTAGTAGCTCCACTTTCGTATGGGTGGGCAGCGCTCAAAGAATAAATCATCTAGTAGTTCAGACAGTGATTCAACAAAGTGTAATATACTTCTCTTTCCTGAGAGTCTGTCGACATGGACGATGGTCCAACAGACAGACCTACGTCACCACATCCAGATCTAAAGCAGGCTGGAGGAGAGCCAACCCTGCTCCAAAATGTGCTCCACGGTACTTGGGCTTGAGCAAATGAGCCCAGCCTGTTAAGCCAGGATCAGTGGTACAGTCATGGCATTACTGGTTTGGAGATGGCTAACGTCTGACCACCTGGGAGTACAATGAACTTATATCTGGGTTTGAAAGAGCAGTGTGAAAAGCTTACGCGAAGCCTTCCAGACTTGAGAGGTGTGGAAGGCCCTGCTGGACCTACATTCATGCAGGACAGGGCCTTCTACCTCAGAGAAGGTCGCAGGGGTTTCAGTGAAGTGAAGTTTGATCCCCAAGAGGTGCAGAAGACAGCAGAGAAAGTAATTATCCAGGAGGACTGAAAGGTTATAGGAAGGTCCAACAAATATTCATAGTACTGGCTGTTTCTTCAATAGCAAAATGTCACACGTATTAAGAAGTATTCTGCATCTGTGGTCACGCAGATTTACATTTTCTGCCATCAGTAGCTCCAGTGAATGAGTTTTCAGCTGGTAAGCGTGTCTAACTGGTGAAATAGTATTACTAAAACATACCAACTTGTTGGTACTTGCAGTTTAGGGAATTGTAAGAAAGGCTGCTGTCTGGGAAGATGTCCACAGCTCCTCCTAACTCTCAGTAGTAATGTAGGCGAGGTTGCAAATACTACTCCATCCTTTGAAATGGTGGGTAGAACAAAACAAAGCAAGCATAATAGCCTTCATTTTGAGTTTGATGGCTGATTTTGACACACTGGCTCTTAGGTGACCATCCCTGTCTATAACAGATACCGTCTGTCCCAGAAACGGTACCTGTTGCACTAAGGCAGCTCCACAGGCTTTGATGAGTGTTTTGTTCTTCAAGGATTGTCAGGTCACAGGAGATCACTGCGCAAGAGAGCCTACCTTCAGGGAATAAACTCACCTGTACCTTACACTACACTGCTTTCTCTTGCTTCCAGTTGACCACAATCCTCTGCTAAATATTGTCCTTTAGAAATTCAACACATAGGAGAAGAAAAACACCCTAATATTCCTGTGTGACGAAACTGAATTATAATGTTACTAAATAAGATATATTGTTGTCCTACTGCACGAAGTCAGTCTTTTTCCTTTTTTTTTATTCTTGTTTTCTGCCCCTGCTTCTCTTTTCCCTTTCCATTTTCCAATTTTATCTGCCTATTTCCTTATCTTGAGTAAATGAATATTCCAATTCACTGTGAACCAGCTAATACCCCAAACAAATTTGGATAAAGTCCAGTGTTAATTCCCAATACAGGATTTCCCTTTTGATCTGCTCTACAGGGATAGTTACTAAGAAAAGAGGAGGGAAGATAGCATTCACCAGTTCTTTCTGGATGATGCAAGCCACTGCTAAAATTAAAGGCTGACTGTGATGTGGCTTTTCCCAGATTTCTCAAACTTTCACAAGCAGCTACATAGCAAATAGCTGCTCTAACATCAGTCAGAGGGTTTTTTGCTATTTCTTTTGCATGTTTGATAAAAACAACGTGGTTTGGTGAACTGTGTGGTTATGTATATCAGTACACAAAGTTTTTTATACACCAAGAAAATTAATATCAGAATCCAGGAATTTACTTTGGAAGTTAGAACTTGGTTTCCAAATCACCTTTTTTTCACACATAGTTTTTGATTTATGTCGCATTTGACACCAGTTTGGGAAAAGTTTCTAACTTCCTTCACCACATGCTGTCTCATACATGACAGCCCCCCTCCTCCCACAAATACCACAACTCTGCAGCAGTCGTTTGAAGCTATGGCTTGCTGCAAAGGCTTGCAGACTGTTGAATAACCTGCTCTGCCTACGTACCTTCTCATGTAGTGAGCCTAGATAGACTCAGCTGCACCTGCTGAACTTGCAGCTGGCATGGGCTCTCTGAGCATGCTAGCTGACTTAAAAGAGCCCCTTCGATGGCACTATGGAAGAGGTGTTGAACATCTCCCTGAAGATACTAAAACCGCTCTGCTGTGCTCCTCACTGAGAAAAATTTGAGTAACTCTGTGTTCTTGAAAATTTACTCAGGATGGTGAAATGGGGTAAGATGTACGCTAGGTGGGTGGCAGCAGGGGAATATGCTGCATTTAAACGAACAGAGTGCAGAATCAGATGGAAGATTATCGCAGATACCTACTGGAAGCGGAGATTCCTGCTCCAGATCAGACTGCGTTTGGAAGAACACCCCACTTCAATTTCCAGTCTTTAATGTAGTAGATTATAAGGAAGTAGCTGAAAAGCAGTCAGACTCAGAAGAAAACTGGAAGGGAAATATTGTTTTTCCCTTCTGTGCCGATTCCAGCTCAGCAGAGAAGCGAATACTGTTTGTTGGTTTTGCTTTAAAGAAACCGGGCATCCCATTGGCAGGTACACAAACCTGTGAGCATCAGTTCCTCACCAATGGGCTTTTGTTTTAACGGGCTAAAAAGATCCTTGATAACAGCTGGTGAAAGGCCCATTGTCCTGCCACATCCTTTTTCTGACTTGACCTGTCAAGAGAGCAGAACTATGTAGCCCTGGGAGCAGAGAGCAGGGTGGGAGAGCCGCAGTTTCCTTCAAAGTCCTCTTTCAGTTGCTGGTTTGTGCATATGGTCATTTTCCTTTTGTAATATGGTATGTATTTTATGGGACATCCTAGAAAGAACACACATGGACCTTGCTGCTCTTGTTAGCTACAAACACAGAATGAAAGGACGGTCCCTGGCCTGACAAGTTCACTGGTTTTGTGCTCAGGTTTATTCTTTCCTTTACCTTGGTACCTCTTCATTTTGGGTTGCTTCACTTCCTTTTCACCACTCCTACACTTCTTTTTTATATAATTGCTTTTCAGTCAACCCAATTTATGTCTTTTTAACCTTGTATAACTTGGTATCACTTACCTTACTTGTGATATTTTTCCTTTCACTGGCTTTTTTTCTGCTTCTTTTCCCCAGTGGTTTTCATGGTCTGTATTTGCTGTGTTGTCCCTCCACCACTATGTAGAAACAAGAGGAAGGGAGAAGAACCTGAGACCAAAGAGACAGAGAACCGAGTTTAAAGGCAGGAGACTATGGCAGGCTGGGACAAAGTAAAGCAGGCTGGTGAGGGGAAAAAAGGATGCTCATTTAAGTGGAGAGTGGATATAGGAATTTCCTATACCAGAGGAAAGGCAGGTCTTGATGAGAACAATATAAAGAAGGAAGGAAGTGGTTGTTTGGGCGAGTGGGAGAATTGACCACGGCTGCGGATGAAAGGAGTATCTGAGCCAGGCTCCGTGCAATCAGCAAAGCTATCAGCCTGGGATCTGGAGGCCACCAGGAGAGGCAGAACCTAGTGTCAAAGCCAGGAAGGAGGGCCAGGCAGGGAAAACCCCACACCTAAAAGCATTGCAGCACTCAAAACACAGAGATACTGATCAAGGATGTTACTCAGGGAACAGAGAGGACGGTGAAGACGCCCAAACTTATATGCTTTGTAAATTATGTTGAATATTTACAGGCTTTTATGCACATGAACTCTCATTTTGAGTCACCTGCACTTTGATTGATTCATTAGGCTTATAGATAGTTAAATAGCAATATGTGTAGTAGTATATCAGATCCTGGATAGTCAACAGCTTTGAAAATCTAAAAGTGTAATTCATTGCAAAGACAGGGGAATAAGAAAACGTCATATGGTGCTCAGCTGCCAGGTGACAATTGGATGTACTAGTTTTCAAAAATCAATACAAAATTCCAAAACAGAGGAAAACTACTTTACAAAAGGGCTTCAAACTCTTCCAGGACAGGGTGAGAAGGGATAAGACGCTTTTCTCTAGGGAAAGAGCAAATTCAGATAATCCATCCACTCCTGTAATTCCCAGAACAACACAGAACATCGATGCCAGGCCTGACAATATGTTGCTGAGAGACAAAGTGAATATGATAGAAGACAGCATGGCTGGGATAAACAAACAGGTGCTGTCAGCCAAAAGCTGAACACTGCAAATGCACCACAGCAGACACCCTGATTAAAATGTAAAGTCACAACATTTGTTTGAGTGATAGAAAAAATTCAACAGCTCTCATGATCACAGATTTATTGATTTTTCATGAGAACTAAAAATAAAGCTCTGGTGTTACTTTCTTTTAGTTTGTAAGTTTTTAAAAAATAAATTACAAAATTAAAAAAAAATGGGAATAGTCTTCCTTTGAGTCTTTTTTCAAAATTAGGGTTGTTCTTTCTCTTTCCTCTGAGTGGATATCTTTACCAGCCTGCTCTCAAAGACAGGCTGCATGTCATGGAAAGTTAAACTATCTTTGAATCTTGTTTTATCAAGGAAGAAAATGCTAAACTTCTGGTAAAGATCTTTTCCTCTGCCTTGATAGATGCTGCTGTAAGGGCTCTTCTCACCTGCTCACTCAGCTCACCTCTCAGTTGACCCTTTCACACATGACAAGCTGTGAAAGTGAACAACATGCCTTTGGCAGTCAGTAAAAAAACCTCCAAATACTCTCCAGCAGGATTAATACCTGTTGAGAGGTATTAATACCAAGGATGCTTTATGCCAGAGCTGTCCCACTCCCACACCATCACCAGGCAGCCATGTTGCTCTTTGCAACGGTGTGAGCCCCGTGTCGGCTCAAAGGCTGCGTCTCTGGGCAGCTCTGAAATAATCTGGCAGTTGTACAGAGCTGTGCTGAATGTGCCTACCCCTGTTTCATACTCTAGAGAATGAAGGAATTCCAAGCAGAATTTTTACAACTAATACCATATGGCCTCAAGTTCTCTGTGTGACATTCAGTGGTTTGTTAAAAGGATGAAAAGGACAAGCAAACCAATGAAATGTATAAAAGTCCTTGAGCAAACAACAGAGAAGATATTTAGCCAGAGCAGTACACTTATGGCTCAGCTCAGATTTCTCCAAAATTTGGCCCAGGACTGTGCAACATCCCCAACTATGACAATTATGGTCTGGGAGAAAAACAAGCTCTGCTCAGAGAACATCAGCCAGGACTGACAGATTGCGGAGGAGATAAGAAGGCAGAAAAACCCTGGTGCTAGCAGGGTAACTTCCCTTCTTAACCAGCCCAGGGGCCTTGCTGGTTTAAGGCGCATTTATAAAAGCTCACAAAGGAAAGATTAATAAGCCAGGTAAAATAGAGTAGAAATAGAGGATCCTTGGGTGTTCCACCCATTTGCTTTTTGTGCAACCTTTTTTTGGTTCAAGTGATTTTTTCCAAATGGAGGGTATCCCTGTTACCAAAGGCACATCATGTCAGATCTGCTTTGAAAAAAAAGGTTTACTGTCAGGCTAATACAACCAGAAAAAGGAGCAAGAGCACAAAGATGGCACCTAGGAGCAGGTTTTCCTCAGAACTTGGTCTGGAACACCAGACCTGTTCCTTCAGGGAGACACATTATAGCGGCAGAAGCTCTCCAGGACACAGCTTCCTCGATGCAAGCTGTTCATTGCTGCTGTGGGATAAGATCAGGCCTGCTGTGACACCAGCCAGGCCTTGTTAACCCCCTGCTCCTGCTATTCAAGAGGCTTAAAGATTTTAGATGTGATGTTGAAGACAAAAAGGAACAGGACAGTTCTTTCCAGTGGGGAAAACTAATTTGGGTAGAAGAACAAACAGGTTAATACAAGCTGAATACTCACTCTCTTGAAACTTTATGTTCCTAAAAGCCTCTATTTTTCCTTTTGTGTATAACAGCAAGAGAGATCCCCAGTAACCAGAAAGACCCTCTTTCTCTGCTTCCACCTTCTCCTATAACCACCATACAACACATTTTCCCACAGTTACTTTACTTGTGCATAGGCACAGTCTGCTTTTGGGAAAGGTGACTGTGCCTGGACAAAGATACATGGCTTGACACTGATACCTGAATCTCCGTAGGTTTTCCCCTATCTAATACGTACAGATGCAAGTTTGTTGCAGGCAATAAGGACTGATGAGATGCCAGGCTGAGTTTCAATGGAAAGAAAACCAGAGAAGCTAAACTGAAGCAAAGAGCTACCAGAAACATTCTCCTATTTTGTCGCTGTTACAAATTCCACGATTATGTTTCTGGCAATGTTTCTGGTCAGGAGCAGCACCGTAATCTCAGGAAAACCTTGCTGCAGTTTCTAAGGTGCTTGTTTTCATATTTTGCCTCCTGTATCAGTTGCCAGGGGGCTGTAACGGAGAAATGAAAACCATTGAGAAACCTATGACTGGTATTCCAGGGGCTTAGAGCAAGCCTGCAACTCCCCAGGCAGATGGTGGTTTAAAGAAAAAAGGCAAGCTGGGCTGATGCTAGAAGTGGGTTTCCATGGGAACCGGAAGGTAGGGATGCTGCCTCTTACTTGACTGAATGGGAAGCAGGTTCAGGATTAGGATTAGAAAAGAAGTGGCCAGATTCCTGCTGCCATTCAGGGTGTCTTTTACACTCCTAAATAAACAACAGGGCTCTTTAAGGCTGCACTAGCTCTATATCCATGTCTCTGTGTGGATTTAATACATTTTAAAAGTTTTGTATGCTCGAATGTAAGTGTGTGAATAGGAATGTGTGTAAGAGTGCATGTAAGAGCACATTAGTTTAGTGATCCATGAAAACTGGCTGTGTAAGTGAGAAATGAATGTCCACCTTTCAAGACAAGGTATGTGGTGGTGGTCTTGAACAGATGCTCTGTGTCATAGGATGCTTACCCCAGACCATTTCAGCTCTTCTAGTTCTCTGGGAAGTGGTGTTGAGATCACCAGACAGCAGAATCATACATTGGATATTGCACAGCAATAAAAAAAGAAGTAGGATAATTATTTTAAATTGTTAGTCTTCCGCTGCCCCAGGAAAATAAATCTAATTGATGCCTGATATACATCGGATTTATTTAAATATTATAAGAATCAGAAAATAGTTTGTTAGCATAAGTATTTCAAAATACACTTATTATTTCTCTTCAGATGTTTGAGATTAGATTACCATTCATCTAGTGTTTGTCTAGTTGTAGTTCTCAGAAAAATCCCTGTAAAGCTTATCTCCTGGTTTTAGGCCCTTTGTTACTCCAACAAATTTGAAAAAATAAACAAAGACAAAACCAAAAGGTAAAGAACAATAGAGACAAAATCCTAGAATGGAAATAGAGTTGAATATATGCATTTTTTTGATATATTTATAGTTGAAGAGTTAGCATGTTTTCTTTGACTAATTTAGAACAATAAACAAGATTCGAAATCCCAGCTTTTGAATTGAGATGCAGTCAGGCTTAAAATAAGAGAATGTTGAAAAGTAGTTCCTACAGGTGGCTTCTTGTCACAATATGTTGACAACTACCACAAGCGGGAAATGTGGCCAGTTCTGACCCCTCCCAAAAAGAACCTCAGTAGTTACTGTTCACATACCCGCGTTTCCAGCACACAGACACCTTTCCATGCTTGCACAAGTATAAACAAGTGGCTTGGGCTCATCTTTTGAACACTTGTTAGTGGAGATTTTTAGGATTTGGCTTTAAAAATGCCCTGTGAATTTCCCCCCACCCCCCCACTCCCCAGTTTCTAGAAACTTCTATGCTTAACCTTAGGCTAAAGAGCATCTGTTTGAGCTAGGACTGCTCACATGTTGCAAGTTAGGCGCGCAAGTCTCTGCAGGATGGAGTTTGTTTTCTTCCTCCGCAAGAGGAAAAAGGGACGCGCATCCCCGCGCGGTACCTGTTAAGCACACCTTGATGCTTTGCTTCTGAGGGAAGAAACGCGCTGCCAGGCGCCGTGCTGGCACCCACACGTTTTTGCAAGGCCACTCTCACCCCTCAGCAGGACGAGCAGATGTGCTGAGCCGCCAGAGGCACCTGCCGGCGCTCCGCTCCCGCGGCAGCAGCCCCCGGCCCCTGGGTGGGTGGGTGAGGGTCTGGGCGAGGGGCCACAGCCTCGTCCCGCCGCGGGGGGCCGGAGGCTCTCAGGTGCTTCATGCAGCGGCAACATTAATTAATCAGGTGTTTAATACAACAGCAGCGACCGGTAGCTCGCCACGCGTAGGGGCGGCTCGGAGCCCTCCAGCAGCTGCGGGGTGGGGGGGATCGGCTGCCCGCCCCCCAAGCCGGGGGTGCCTTGCCATCGCGTCGCCCCCCGTTCCCCACCCCCCACCCCCCCGCACCCCAGTGGCGGCGCCGCCTGCGATGCGGTGCTCGCGGCGGGGGGGCGGCGGCGCGGGCATTTGCATGGGCTGAAGGCAAAGCGGCTTCGCCCGTCTGTTTTATTTTTAGCTGGCAGCTCAGGGCAGCGCAGCTCAGCTCCGCTCCGCCGGCGGGGCGGGCGGGGCGGCAGGCGAGGGAGGACCGAGCCGGCAGGGCGGGCGGACGGGCACCGGCAGAGAGGTTACCGCAGGCGAGCCGCAGCCAGCCGGGCTGCAGAGCGCCGCCGCCCCCGGCCCCCGCCCCGGCGGCTGCGAGGCAGGGAAGGCCGGCAGCGGCCTCCGCCGTCCCCCCGCCGCGGCCGCGGCTCACCTCGGGCTGGCGGCTCGGTGCCTGGCTGCTCCCCCGCCGCATCCGCGGCGCGCCGGGGCCCTGCAGATGGCCAGTCCCGGGCTGGAGCTGGGGGAGGTTCAGCCTCCTCCCGACGCCCCCCAGCCGGAGCTGGCCTTCACCGAGGCTCAGAAGTGGATCGAGGTAAGACCGCTTACTGCGGTAGCCGGCGGGGTGGCAGGGGTGCGGGCGCCTGGCGCTGGCCCCCATCGGGGACATGCCGCAGGACGACCCGGTGTCCTTGCCCCCCGCCTCCCGGGGATCGCAGGCATTTTATTCCACGCCGAGCTCCGTCCCGGCACCCCCCGCCCCTTCGCTTTGCTCGCTGCGGGTAAGCAGCCGGGGCCGCCCGAACTGGGGCTCGGCCCCCGCGCAGCCTGCGCGCCTTTTGGTGGGCCCTTGCCCCCCCCCCCGCGCATCTCTGCCAAACTTAATCTTTTAATCGCATTTCCCCTCCCCGCCCGCGGGGTCGGGATGAGCAGGGCGGCGGTAAACAGGACCCGCGCAGGTGCGCGGAGCCGCGGAGAGGGAGCGTCCCCCCGCGGGGCTCCCCACCGCAGCGCCGGGCGCGCCTCCCCCGCCCCGGCCCGCGGGTGGCGGCCGCGCAGGTAGCGCTCCGCAGTGCGCGGAGGGGCGGGCCGGGGGCGCCAGCACCGGCGGGGGCAGCGCGCCCGGCGGGGGACCCCCCGCAGCCCCCTCCGCCGCCTCCTCGCCCGGCCCAAGAGGGGCTCCGGGCTCGCTCCTCCGGCAGGGCCGGGGCGCAGCTCTGCCCGTGGTGCGCGCTGGCCCCGAAGCACGAAGACGGGCAGGTGGCGCGTGAAATTTAATAGTTAAATATTTTGGCACGTAACAATAGAGGCACTTTAAATAGCTCTTCGTCTGATTGCCGGTACGGAACACGCTTGAAGGTGGTGGTATAAACCCAGATGCCAGGGTAGCAGCTCCCTTCAGCTGCGAGCTTTGAATTTAATCTGTAGCTTTTAGTAAGCCTCAGTGGATTCTGTTTTCCGACAGTGGTTAGGCAAATTGTTGTTAAAATCGTTGTGACTTTAAGATTCCCTGAAGCCCTGGAATTTCAGGCTGTAATGGTTCACTCCAGCATCAGCCAGAAAGGTAGTGCTGTGTCAGACTTCAGGGAATTGGCACTGACACAGTAAGCTGGCTGGTGTGGGACCAGAGGAACAATGAGGAACGTGGAAAGAAGGGCTTTTGTGTCAAGGAAAGGTGAGTATGCAGCCTGGAAGAGGAAAAGTGAAGAGTGTTTAAACGCTGGTTGTCTTGGGAAGATGGATACGGTGGTTTCTTTACAGCCCTCTTTTTAATAGAGGAGCAAGAGAGAAGAGGCACATGATTCCATCGTACGTATGGCACATAAAACGCCTTGTGACCGTGAGTTCTGCTGACTGCTAATGAAGCCAAGACCTCAACAGAAAAAATTAATCTCCATAGGTAGCAATCACTCCAGGCATGATAATAATTAAGGGTCTGTAAGTCTTCCTGTATAAGAGCAGGAACTTGTGGGTCAGGCAGAAGCTTCCTTCTTGGGCAGTTTATTCCACAGTTCACTGTGACAGGAGGTTTCATGCCTGTTCTCATGCGGCCCAGGGCCTGGTGAGCAGAGCAGAAGGGCTCCTAATTCCTTGTGTCCTCCATGCAGGCCCAGGGGGTCTGTGTGTACAGAGAAAGCTGTCTATAACTTCTTGTGCTTCCCTCACTTTTTTTAATCTGCTTGATGCATGAATGACAAAGCTGTAATGGGCTGTTACTATTGCCACCATCCTCTTGCCTGAGGGAGTGTGTCAGGAGCCTGGAGCATTGCCATGGCTGTGGTGCAAGGCAAGCATCTGCCTTTCCAGCAATGCCGAGTTGATGCTCCCAATAAGAGAAAGGAGGAAGAAGCTTCCAGTGAAGTAAAGGTGGCTTAATTTGCCTAACGCATTGTATTTCCTTGCTCTGGAGCATGAGGATTATTATCTCTTCCAAAAATCTGCTCACTGTTCAGAATCTGGGTGATTTGGATGACTGAATTAGGCAGAACTTGACACATTAGTCCAAAGTTATTGAAAAGCAATGTCAATCTGAAAAATACATAAAAATTAAAAAATGAGGAATGTTACAGGTATCAATGTTCTGTGTGCCAAGCCCTATTGATCTGGGTGAAAACTAGAAAACGGGGGTCACACTGTGTCTGACTACTAAGCCCATCTGCTTCACCTGGCTCTGTAATTGTCTCTCACCAGTTTATTCTTTGGCTTTGAGATGTTAGCAAATGTCCAGTGTGCTCTGTCTTCCAGCTCGCTTCTGACCATTTAAAATGACACCTCTCAAACGAAAATAAAAAATTCCATTATGGTTGCAATCAGGGCTGGTGGACCTCCCTAATATGGAGAAGACAGGCTAGTGAGGATGTTAGCAGTGTGAGACAGCTTAAAACCTGTCTTAGGCTGTAAAATAGTGCCGTGGAAGGAAATTAAAGCAGAAATGGACAGATTGAAAACTCTGGGCTTGCTGTGCATTTTTATTCTTAATGATTAAGTTGTGTGACTTGCTATTTGGATTCTCATCTGGTTTAAATCCTCATGTGAATGCTGTCACTATTGTATAGCGCTGACAGGAATCCACCCTGTGGTCTGCAGTGCATTTCTCCCCTGGTGGGGCTGGAAATGGAGGCTGTCCTATTTGTACAGATGGGGAAGCTAAGACATGAAGTGGTGAATGTCTAGATCTGCAAGGATTGAGGTGCTTCCCTTCCTCTGCTCCAGAGGTCTTAGGGGTCTTGTCTTTAATCCTTGGGTCTGTGACCTTTCACCAGAGCAGGTCTTCTGAGTGCCAGAAGTCTTCCTTTTCAACTGACAGCATTTCTTTAATCTGGACCCCGAAGGACAGGGGAGTCTTAAATTGCACTGAAATTTGGGTGGATCCTCATAATCTCGTCTCTCCTTTTATCTGTAATCCTCCTCTTGTCTCTCCCGGGAGCTCTGAACCAGTAGTGTTAAGGTGTTCACCTGAGCAGGGAAAAGGGCCAGAGCTCTGATTCTTACTGCTGAGGCTGCTTATATATTTAACGATTTGTGTTTTCTAAGAGAGTATTTCAAGTGGTGATAGATTTGGTGTCATCTGTGTGTTACAGAAGGTGGGGTTTTTGAATTGGGTGAACTTTCCACTTTGATCGCCAGTCACTTTGGGTAGGAAACTGGAGTTCAGCCTTGCTTAATTTTGCATAAATACCAACCATGCATCCCTCTGTGTAACAGCAAACCAGTCCTGTTTCTTTTTAGTTTAGCTTGGCATGTGCTGCTTAAGTGAAGAATACCCTCTGAATGATAAAATGAACCATATTAGTAGTACTCAGAGGAATTAAAATAAAGGCACCAAATGAAAAAACCTGTGAGTGAGCTACGTCAATCTGCATTATTAAAGGTGTGGTATCTCATTTCAATTAATGCATCTCAGTTTCACTGAAAGAATATATCAGCCTTGTAAAGTCTGGTAGGTTACTACAGCAAAATAACAGATCTAATTTAATCTAATGGCCTGTAATCTTAAAATGTCAAGGTTTCCTGTATGTGTGTTTAAACTAGAATAACTGATGGTTGAAAGAACATCTGTATAAACAGAGTTATTCTTGCCGTAAAGATTCATAAGAGAGTAATACAGTAATAAAGTTGCATTTAATACCAGTGTAACTCCTATGGGTATTGTTATCTCCTCATCACACTGCCTAGCCTTGCCTCATTAATATGCTCTCCATTGTTGAGACTTGGTTCAATTAGGGATGGCTTTTCCATAGACTTATATTCCTTACACACTTTGCCAGCTGATAAGAATGCTTCCTTTACAGTGGTATGGTAATAATAAACAAGTTATATTTTTCAGTCCCCTATGGTCAGTGCTTGACTATGCTGTTCCCTCTAGATGTGTGTAGGCTAAACCCTGTCAACTTCTAAGAAGTCTGGTACTTTTCTCCTGTATATGTTCCCCTTGAGAATTCTCTTAAGGAGAAATTTGCCAGTCGGAGGGTTTTTTTGAGTGTTGATGAGTAATATTCTTTTTTTCCTTCTAGCGGAACACTTACCTGTGCTCAACTTCCATATTGAAGGTGTCAGTTTTAAGTTGGTATCAGTGGTGCTGCTTCTAGGAGAAGCCATGGTGTATTCCTTAGTGCTTCTGGATGTGTTGCATCCTACAGCAGAATAGGCATACCACAGCTGCACCACCATCTCTGTGAAAGAGCGTGAGAGGCATAAAACCAGGGAAATGAGTCAGGCAGGTAAACATCGGGACTGTCTTGTGCCAGGAGCCTGGAAACAAGGTTTCTTCAGGGTGTCTCTAATTCCTGTGGATGAAGTGCAAGAGCTGAGGCTTACGGCTCCTGCTGCAAAAATGTAATTTAAAAGGAGGTGAAGGTAGTTCATTGACAAAATCTTTTTCTACTTATTGAAGGGACTTGTTCAGAGTATCTGCTGTAGGGACCTGGAACTCGGGTAATATACAGGTTTGTTTATATGACCTTCAAAATGTGGTGTGGCATTTGAGGAACATCAGGGATGAAATTCTTTTGATGAAAAGTATTGGGTAAGCTAACTGATTCACTGAGTATACCAGTAACCTGCGTCCCACAGGAGTGTTTCTGTTTCCAAATATGTGTAGACCTCTACTCTTCCTTTGCTGTGAAGCTGATCTTAAGATCCTTGAATAGAGATTCTAGTTCCTTTGAACGTTGATACGGTTCCTAGAATGGTGGTGCCCCTGGCCAGACTGGGACCTTCGGCTGCAGTCTTGCCATTATTTGGATAGGAATGGATCAAATCCAACAAACACTTTCTCCAGCAAGCAGTTCCAGAAAAGCCAGTCCCACTGCCTTGTGAGAGTATTTGAATATAACCATTTAAGTATAGAACGATGCACCAAGCTTTAGGACTGTGGTTTTATTAATTAAGTATTGTAGGAAATTGCTGAATGAGCCTCCAAGCCGTGCCTACAATTTTTTCAGTGTTTAGCCTTTCTTTCATTTTTTTCCCTCTTTTTCTTCCACTGGAAGACTCTTACCTTTATACATTACGGATGTATTGGAGGGAATGAATTTATTAAAGTGAGCAAATATTTTCTCAGACCAGAATAAACCTACGCAAATGGATTAGACAAGTTGCCTGATTTGTAGACAACCTAAAGTTAGGCCAGATGTGTCTATAAGGCAACCGTGAAGAGTCTAAAGGTGTGTGGTCCTAGATCTACGTGAATGCAGAATAACTTTACTGTTGTTATAGTGTCTGGACTTGGAGAGGAATTCTTCACTGCTATCTGCATCTTGTCCTGGGCAGCATTCAGGGATTGCATAGAGGGCAGTTGGGATGCTCGTCATTCTGGCTAAGTTAGTCATTCAGTGGAATGAAAACTAAATTGATTTAAAGGGCGTAGAAGAATCTGCCCAAAGTATCTGACCCTGTCAGGCTACTACCTTCTAGAAATTTTTTCCTTTTCCAGTGGCCTGGCAGCTGACCTCCTGTCCTGTATACATGGACCCAGTTCCCTTATGAGATGCATTTAAGCCATGTTACAAGTAGCACTTGGCACAGGGGTGAGGATAATCAGAAGAATAATACTATTGATAAAAGGCTAATGTCAGGAAATGCAGGACCGAGCTGTTAAATGTCTGAAAACTGAATTAATTTCTCCTTTGAGTACTAAAATCTTAAAATAGGTAAAAGATCTGCCCGTAACACCAGAGTCTGGAATGCTGTTATGCAATAGGTGGTGAAGGTCAGTTAACGCAGCTATGTAACCTCATTGCACTTGTTCCACTAGTGTTAATGACGTGGTTTTTTTGGTTACCTTTTTATTTTTTTTAAAGGCAAATATTGGTCCTCTAGAAAGAAAGGTGGAATCTTTCCCAAGTATGGAGGATAAATAGCAGGTTGATACAGCAGAATTGTTTTCTAGCTTGTAAAATGTGTTTGCTGATCTGCAAAGTGTTGTTTCATGACAGATTATAAAAACTGCGTTATGTTTTGTTTGGAAAATCTACCAGTCTAGAAGCTTTTTGTCCATGGGTGAATACTTCCTTACACTGGTCCTCTGCAAACATCCCAACAAGAACAGTTTTGGAACGATGTTACTGAAGAAGCAGGATTTGTAGGGGTGAAAGTGCTGTTTAAAAGGGCAGCTGCACAGGGGGAAAGTATGAGTGTTTTGGCATGTGGGCCCTGAAGATGTAAGCTTTCTCTCCTCCTTCCAATATATCATTTGAAGAAGAAAGTGCTCTGTTTCCTTGCCCCATTCAGTCCCTTAGATAGCAAATGACTACAACAGCTACTGTGTGGGGCTTAGTTGCTGTCTGGGGTTAAACCATGACAGGCACTAATAACATAAGGTCAAAATTGATAGCTGAAACTTCTCCCAGCTGTGCTGATTGCTGCCTCAGGTGAAAGGGTGGCAGAACGCCTCCTCAAGACAGCCTTGTAAGAATGTGAAGAACTATAATGTGCCTCAGCTTAAAATGAACGAAACCTCTGCCTGTCACTGCCTTTTATAAGTGGCATAACTGTGCTCCCTGTCCCTGGGACAGGGTGGGGAGTGGCTGCTGGGGCAGCAGCTCTGCTGGGAAGGGCCTGGGAAGCCTGGTGGGACCCCAGGCTCGGAGGAGCCTGCAGTGTCCTCCTGGTTAGCCCTTCGTGGTTGTTCTGGAGCTGGCAGATTGGTGGAAGTGGTAGTTCACTTCTGCTGGGCGCTTGCTAGGCCACACCTGAAATACTGCACCCAGCTTTGGGGCCCAGAGTGCGGGAGGGATGTCGGCAAGCTGGGGGAGCTGAGCAGGGTCCCCAGGCTGGCTGGGGCTGGAGGACTTGCCCTGAGAGGGAAGGTGTTGGAGCTGGGCTGCTTCAGGAGAGGTGGCTTTGTGCAGGGACGTGGCAGCAGCCCCCTAGTACCTGCAGGCAGGTTCTTGAGAAAGCAGGCAGGCACTTCGCAGAGGTACATGACAGGAGGGTGAGATACTTGTCGTAAACTAAAATAGGGAGGGTTGTGACTTGGCAGAGGGAAAAGTTGCCTCACCAGGAGGCCAGTCCAGCATTGGTGCAGGTTGCTCAGAGAGGCTGGGAGCTCGCCATCCCTGGAATGTTTCACTCCTGGCTGGACAAAGTTGGAAGCGGCCTGGTCGAACCTGGGAGCTGCCCTTGCAGGGAGCTGGAGGTGGGACTCGAGGCCCTCCGAGGCCCCTGCCAACTCCATCACCCTGTGCATCTATCGCTTGTTGGCAAGGGGTGAGTGAACATCACTTGATTTTATTTTCAGTGCTACTTTGGGTGCTTGTATTATTGTAGTGCTTAGGAGCCTGTTTATGTGAACAAGGTCCTTCTTGATACAAAAGCAAAACTCCTATGACTTACGGCAGGCATTTTCAGGGTATGCTACTGAGTTTCCTTTGTAGAACCTCCTCGGGGCAGTGCAAAATGTGTTTGGCATCCAATATAACTATTTTTACTAAGCCTGTTTTATTTTAGAAAACTAAACACAACTGATTTCCTTGGCTTGGTGGGATTTTTTTGTTATTTAATTCATTGTGCACTGCTATAGTAGACCAATAAGGAACTGAAATTATTTTCCCTTCCTTTTCAGATCTTGAAAAGATGATGTGCAGGCTAAATTCTTGAGAATTTAGATGCTAAATCCTTAAGAAGTTTTTTGTTTGTGACATTAGTTGGTTGTAAGAGTCCTCTACCTTGATAGTCACTCTGCAAGTTCTAGTATAACTTGCTACTGTTAGCTGTGTGTGTGTGTGTGTATATATTTAATGATTATTGCTAGTCATTCTTATCTGAGCAGAATGGCTTGCTTAACAACAGAGTTAATAGCAGAACTTGCATCTGATGTTAAAGATGACTTAAAATAGTCTAGTGACCTCTTGGTGAGGAGAGGAGAGCATATGGTTCATTTGCCCTTTTGAAGAGGAGACATATTTTGCTGGTTTCTGCTGTTCTGAGGTCTTATGCCTAGTATCAAAAACAGCTTGATTTTCAAATCAACTTTGACAAGCTTAGATTTTGAAAAATAATACTGCTGTGGCTTTTTGGCTCTGGTGTTATTGTCAGTGATTCACAGAGCACTTCACAGGCTAGGGAGCAGCATGGTGGAGGCAGGGCAAGCAGTTCTTTAATTCTGCTTTGTGTGGCTGAATGAGTAAGGTAAGGGGGAAATGATCTTCATTAATCTCTCCTTTGCAGGGTTTTCTCCGTGATCCTGGGTTGATGCTGGAAATAAGACAGGGATTTTTGTACTATGTGATCCCACAGTGAGTTTCAGGAACAGCATGAAAGGAAAAATTCTCCATGATGTCTTTTCCCTATACCGTTCCAACCTCCAAAATCTCCCTATCTTCATCTGAAGAATGCCAGCCCTCTGGTTATTTACAAGCTGTAGAGAAAGTGGCTGCACATACTCTATGTAATGCAAAAAACCCAAAGTCCTCATCCTGAGACTGTAAATACATTTCCTATTGTTTCCTTTCCCGTAGGCAGTGGTAGACCTCAGTACAGTATTGCAATTGTGAGCGATCAATTCTCTGGCTGGATTACAGTGTCATTGAAAAGATCAATTAGGCTGTTACCTGCCTTGTATTTCTCAGTTCATACATTGCTGTGATTCAGGTTTTTCTTGCCAACAGTGGGGAGCTGAAATCTGTAAAACACAAGTTCCCAAAATTTTTTTTAGTTCTGATACATTCAGCAAAACTTCAGGTAAAGGGCTTTAATATACGTTATTAATAATGCGTGACACCACTGTGTCATGTCAAGTACCTGACACAGGATGGGACTCTTGGAAGGAGAGGTGAACTGAAGATGGAGAAAAGTGTATCTTCTAGTACTGGAACTTTCCCGTTCCAGAGCAGGAGAAAAAAAAACACCTGCAAGTGACCTTTCCACTAAAACCAGAAGTCCAAGAAGCTCAGGTGAATTTGTACTTCAGAAGCAGGCCACAGACTGGCACAAAGAGTTGTAACCTTTGTTCTGACTTAAGAAGCGTAGTCTTGCTTTTACATAAGCAGAGGCTGATGCCCATAAATAGCTGATTTCAAGTGGGAGCAGAATAGTTAAATGGCTACAGAGGACAGGGGGTTGAGGTTAAAAAATCTCTTTGTGGTTCTTTGCAAGTGCTGTTTTCCATGCAATGCACAGGTTACATTGTGCTGGTGTGTCACAGCAGAAGACACTGGCTCTGGTGGAATTCAGAGGTCTTGCTATGATGTCTTAAAACAAATGTAACCCCCAAATCCATACCTATCACTTTAGTCCTCAATTGCCTATAAATATTCTAGGAAATTATGGAACTCATAATGATTTAATTTCTTGAATATCAGTGGTGCATGTTTTATACCTGATACAGGTGTATTGGACAGTCCCTTCCTGTTCCCCCCAAATGGACTCTGAAAATCCTTCATCCAAATGTCTACTAATCTAGAAAATTCTTAAAGATTTTTCTTCAGTCTGCTGTCAGAGAAAGGAAGTTTCAATGTCTGAGGAAAAGCAGTAATATTCCCCACCTCCTATTTTTTTTTGCGTCATTCCTTGTTTTAAGTATTATTAACTGCTTGCCTTTGTTAACAGCTTGTCTTGTATCCCTCCCCCCTGTTTAAAAAAGGAGCCATGGTGTGTTAGCTAGAGTGCTATTTGGTGGTGGGCATTTTCCAGCTGGTTTGGGGAAGGGGAGGGTGGAACGAAGAGACAGAAGTGACCACCTCACCTCTGTCAGACTGGTGTGGGTAGGGGTTGCCCACTGTGCCAAGGCGTTTGGTGTTGAATCCCTTGGCTTTGTTTCTGTGACTGTTGTGATTCATTTCAGTGGGCTAACTCACATATATTGTTGCAACAAAAACAACTCTGGAAATTTTCTTTTAGTCCAGAAGCATAGCTGTAGGTATGCAATCTAAATGGGGGGTGGGGGGGGGAACAGCAACTACAGAAGTGTGTTTTCTGTTTGTAATTTTCTTGATTCTGATAAGTTGTTTTTTAAAGTTGTGGTTTGGAAAAAGAAAGTCCTGATTTGGGATCATGCATGTGTGGTGTCTGTCTTCTGCCAGTGTTTGGATCAATTAAAGGCAGACAAGAAAATAAACTGTTTTCACAGAAGAAATTATGCTGGCAAGAAAAAGGAGGTGTCAGAATCACCGAGTCATAAAGGTGACTCTCGCCTGAGTTGAAAGAAATTGTATCAAAGTTTAGCCTAACATCCTACCCCTCCCAAAACCAATTTTTATTTCGACAAGGGAGCCTTCAGTTTTGGAATAACATGAAAAAACATCATAAATCAACAAAGTTCAAGCGACTCAAATAATCCTTTATTAGAAACAGCTTGCCTCCTCTGAAGAGAAGCAAAAGCACCCTCTAAACATTTTAATTATGAACATGCAGTCTTCAGTCTTGCGGCGGCCTTATTTTCTCCTTTCCTGAGGTCACTGCTGCTCTGCCAGTGTTGCTCCTCTGCTAGGAGTGATGATTCGGTCAAGGTAGGTACCTGTGCCCACTGGAGGTATGGGCTGCAGGCAGTGTTATGCTGTTCCCTCAGGACGGCCCAGGCATGTGGCCACTTCTGAGGGTAGAGGTGGTGGCTGTTGCATGGTGGTTCTAGCACAGGCGGCCGTTGCGTTGCAGTTCCTGGCATCCAGAGCCTCTTAGATTGGCACAGCACAGCTGAGGGGTTAGATACTCCCTGTGAGGAGAATGAGCATAAAGGGAACAGGGCGTTAAAAATAAAGCTGGTGAAGCAGCAAAGTAATTTTACCTCCCTCGCTTATCTTTCAATGATTATTTCCTCAGGGGAAGCAGTCCTCAGTTAGATTTGCAGACGTTTACTTGGTATGGGTAGTCTTCAAAGACACACATCAGACTGGATTTATTCCAGTCTCATGTATGAAGGATGCACTGCAGTTGGTGGAAGAGGCTTCTTGGAGTATCCTAAACAAAAAGATCTGTGTTTTCATTTAAAAATGTATCTCAAATGCTTTGCTACTTCATTCCTTTCCCTCATTTTGCTTCTTGTTAGTAGCTTCAGGGGAGAAAGTAAGCAAAGCTGTTGTAGATAGCTGTGGGATAAATTAATGATAATTCACAGGGCTAGCTCTGAGGTGACATTCCAGTAAGATTTAATAGAAAACTTGTCTACCAGTGTTTGTGGGATTTTATCCATTAATTTCCATTTGTTGTAGTTTGCTAGTGTCTCTGATGTAGCACTGCTGAATAATAGCTTTAATTCTTTCCCTTTTTTTTTTTTTTTTTTGGATTTCAACCAGTACTTTTAAGTGAGTATTCTGGTTATAGGCAGATCTGATTATTTGTGGTTTTTCCACCCCTGTCAATATTTGTTAGTTTTTCAGTGCAGTGCTTAATTCTCCAGTGCCATACTGGCTTTTCTTTTTCATTTTAGAATTGTGTGGAGAAAACTTGCATTTCAGCTTCCCACATTAAGGGCCTTGAAATCAATAGATCAAAGCCAGAGCAGGCTTCTTGGAAGTGGTGCAATCTCAAACTGTGTTGAAAGCTTTTGTTTTCTGCCTCTTCCCTGTCTTTTGGTATCTCCCAAGAGAAGGAAGTAAGGGGGAATCTCTGTATAGGGAAAGGGGAGTATCCCGTTGCTGTATGCTTGGGGTACAGGGCTATGTGAGTAGGAGGAGTTGACTTCCAGAAGTAGCAATGGGTGGCAGCCTTTGTACAGGATGGGGAGCTCCAGTATGAAGCATCAAAGTGTCAGTTTCCCATGGCTTGAACTGGGCTCCAGTACACCCAGGAAATTGGCGCTGTTGGAAAACGTGCTGGTGTAGAAAGAGCTGTCAGTGTTAGTTATAGGCAGTGAATATTTTTCCAGTGCATGCAACCTCAGCCAAGCTGAAGTTTTCTTTTAGGATTGAGAAGGAAGAGATGGGCATCTTATATACAAAAAAAGTATGGAGAGAGCAAAACATAAATTCCTGTTTCTGTGTTTGGTGGGGAGGGAGAGTGCTTTAGACTTAGAACTGCAAGGGCATGCAGGGTGTGAGTAGTTGCTGGAGGAGATCTGATAGAGTCAACACAGCTGAGATGCCTGTGCATGTCAAAATCTCTTGTTGGTACTCTCTGTTGAGGAAAAGCTTTAATTTTTTCAACAAAAATCAGTTTAGGAAAATGTCTCTTCTACAATGTAGAAAGCTTCTGGCAAGGGGAAAAGGTTACTCCAAATGCGTACAGTCATGTTTCTTGTTGTCTGGAGGGGTATCATAGCAGATTTCCTTAGGACAACAGCATGAGACAAAAGGAGCTGCTGTCTGGTAGTTCCCTCACACCCAGTTGCATTTATGGATTGCTATGAAAGTATCTTTTAGACGAGTGAGGTCAAAGCTGTGTGTGTTGGCCTGCTCCTTGGAGCTCTGATTTTTCCCTGCCAGAAGTCTAATGAGGCTGTTGGAGGGAAAGAGCACCTTTGGGAATTTCTAGAGTGTGGTAATGATACAGCTCTTTCACTCCCAGTGCAGTGACAGATTATTTGGACTAATACAAGTAGGATAATTACAACTTTGTTCTTGCTAATAAAGCAGGATGCGTCTTTCTTGTTTATCAACAGCCCATGTGACTTCACATCTGACTTTTGACTGGAGGACTCTGGACTATTTACTTGCTGTTTGTGTGGGCAAGGTTGCGGGATTTTGTTGTCTGTAAATGACTGCTCAGTAATCTGTCTGTTGATGCAGAGCAGTATATAGGTGGCAAAAGCCACTGGCTTGATTGATCTGTCACACAGATGCTGCCAGCTGTCTGCATCCTATAGGTCCTAAGTGCTTTAAATATCTTTATGTAGGAGAATGGTTATCACAAGCTCCCTTTAATAATTTTGTGTAATTGGTCATCCATCCTCCTTGTATCTTTGTATTCTGGTGCCTATAGCTTCAAAGTGGTTTTTTTTCCCTGAACTTGTAAAGAAAAAAAAAGGTTTAGGAAGTTTAGTTGTGAGAAGGGAAGAGATGGGGAGGAACAAAGTCTGGATAAAGAGCTTCAAGAGAATGCATTCTGTAACAGATGCTTCAGAGAATATAAACTGGATCAGGCATATCTAATCCACTGTAAAATCTTCTTTTCCTCTGGAGAGTCCTGGTTGGAGTGAGGACTTCAGACCTGATCATGTTGCAGGGAAGATGCATCTCTTTCTACTGGAAATATATGATAGCAATCCTGACTAGAGTAAGCCGCTTAGCGGAGCTCAATAGAGCTTCTCTGGTACATCGCTTCTGTGAAGTTGTTTCTTCAACAGTTCTTCTGTGCAAGGATTTAGTATTCCTTTCCAGCTCAGTGGAAAGTGAGAAGCACCGAGTACAGACAGGTACTGATTTCCCAGATCTTCTCTCTGGAAGAGTCTTGGACTCAACTCTTAAATTAATTCCAGAGTTATGCTGCTCTGTTTCTGAAGAGAACAGTTTCTGCTTTCCTTTGCTGCTTCTGTCCTCCTCCTTCATAAGCCTAACTTTTAAGGTAGAAGATGGTGGTGGCAGATTTTAAACTGTGGTGTCAGCTCCTGCTCTTTGCTTTGAGGTTGTGCTGAACATACTGCTTTCCAGCTTTAGGCAGTTGTTCCTCCAGTCAACTTGAACAGCATTTCATCCTGATAGCTGTTTTGCTGACATTATTCCCAGTTAGTTATTCATTGGGATTAAGGGCTTTCTGCAGCCAGAACTCTTTGCAGGGAGTGTGCTGTCATTTGGCAGGCCCATCAAACCAGTAATTCTACAGTGCTTAAAATTTTTAATTTGCCCTGCATCCTTCATATTTGGAGTTCCAGCTTATTTGCCCTGTGGGCAAATAAGACTTATAATAAATATTAATAAGACTTATCATAAATACTCTTCTTTTTCTATCTTTTCCCCTTTCCTGCAATATTTTCAACCCAAAACCTTAACAGCCAGACTTTGCTCAGCTTTGTTCTTGAGGTGTCACGGATACCATGTGTGTGCTTAAGGCTCTGTATACAACTGTTCTTGAACACTTAATGTAAGCAACAAGAAGGTCAGTCTTAGCATGTGTTTGTGTTCTTCACTCCTGGGAGATGATTACTTTAGTTTCCACATTTGGTCACGTAGGTAGAATGGTCCTGGGAAGAGTTCTTGTAATGGTGGTGATGATGGCACTTGTGCTTGTGCCTTCTGCCAGTGCTGATGGCACAGGTAGCGTCCTTCCAATCTGATGTCCTGCTTTCTTGTGGAGGTGGCAACAGGCAGTTCTTGCCAGCACCGTTGGGCTGGGTGTAGCTAGACGAGAGTACTTTGTGGTTTTGGGACACTTGGTGCTTGAATGGCCCGTTCCTCTCAATTCTCTGTTGTTTGGTAGTCACCTGAAAGTAACTTGTGTCATGTTTGGGAGCTCCTGTTTTAAGCTAATGTGCAAGCATTCCTCCTGTAATTAAAATAATCAGTTCTATTTTGAATCTGCAGCTTAGTTTGTCCTGGCACTGGTCCCAGCTTGATGGAGAAACTTTGTTTCCTTGTGCAGGTTGTTTTGCTTGGGATAAGCAGGTAAAAGGAAGAACTGTGGGGTGTGTGCTCTTGTAACATCTGTTTCTCACTGGCCTTGGATCTCTTGCCTGATGAAGAGAATGTTAAGCATATGTATTGGTCTCTCATGGTCTGCGTCTGCCTTTAGCTCTAGTGACACCTATTCACATGTGTCTATAATGTTTGGTGCAGTTCTAGAAAGAATTGTGATAACCTCTTCATTTTTGTCATAACCAATACCTTTGCCTAGGCTCATCAATTTGTTCTGATTTATTCTGCTGCCAGAGTGCAGCGAATGAATTTGATATACTTCCGGTGAGCAGTTCTCGTGTGAGCTAAGTATGGGTGCAAAAGGAGAAAAACAAAGGTGGTTTTCATTATTAGAAAGAACAAAGCCATGAATAAAAGGGCAAAAGAACTGATGTCCCTTTCAACAGGAGATAAATTTCCAACACTCTGTTCAGCTGATGTGTGTTGTATTTTTAGACATAACTGACTTTGGTTTAAGACACTATTAATTTCAGATACCAGCCCATTTTATATTTGGAAAAGCAGGTGTGTGTTCATGAGTATGATCTGACACAACAGAATTCTGTCTCTGGAAGAACAGAATAATGTATCCTATTTAAATTATTTTTTAAAATGTTTTCAAATTTATTTTTAAACATATCACATGTCTGTAATCAAATGGTTAATCTTGAAATTGCAGACTATAAAACCTGACTTGCTTACTTAAATGTCATCAGCAGAAAGACATACTTGGTAAGTACTGAGAAATAGATACTTTTTTTTTTTAATGGGAGATTCAATTTATATGTCCAGTTTTCTCTCAAAGATGAAGATTTTTAAATCCCATGCCTTCTGTTTGTACTGTCTTGTACTTGCCTATCCCAAGGATAGATGTAGAACTACATTGCAGACCAAGCAGATGATCCAGCTAAGCTTGGTGGAAGTGGGAGTGGAATGTGGCTTTCTGGGCCTTTGTTTTTTGCCATTAAAATAAAAACTGCCAGCCCTGCCCTACAAACCCAAATCCTGTCAGTGCCCAAAAGCTCACCAGCTTGCTTCTATTTTCATTTTTATAAAGTAGCCTATACAGATTCCTATGTAGTACTTCTATTACCAGTATTGCTTGGAGTTTGACAGCCTTTGAAAGTGGTCCAGGCTGGAGTCAAATTTGTAGCTCAAGGTGACCTCTTTATTTAGTCCCTGATTGGGAGAATTCGTACATGTGTGTCTTAAAAGACCATATTTTGTGTATTTCTGTCATTGGTGATGGCATCTAATTTCCTTATTCAGTCTAGATGTCTACTAGTTTTGTTCTCTAGCACTCTGATTTTAGGGTACGTTTTGTAACTTTAGATGGAATGGCTCCTCCTGATTTCTGTGTGGTTGTTGTTACCGTAAGATTATATACTTAAATTTTTGCAGGAGACTTGTAATTTTGCCTTAAAATGTTAGCATGCTAAGAGTAACTTGGTCTTAGTCAGTTTGCTGTCTTTTGTTGTGGCTTTAAGTTAGGGTAGCAGAAGTAAATTCCATAAGCCAAATGGGAAAAGAAATTATTTGCATTTCAGTACATTGATGATTATTTTTAAAAATCTATTATGATTGCTTCTAATACCATAGAGATTGGTTGGTATAATATCGCAGAAAGCTGAGGAAGACTCAGTGTATTCCTTTAAGAATACCTGATTCACTACACCAATAGAGCTTTCATGTATACAGTACAAGAAAATCTAGCTTCACACCCTCATAAGCAGCAGAGCTCATAAGAAGACAAGTGAGTGCTAATACAAATGATGGTTCCCTGTATATATATGTAGGATATCTCTGGGCTAACGCTGGAGTTCTAGCATCCACTAAAGCTCGGCCAAGCTGTCTGACTTCAGGACAGCACAAGAAAGCTTCTTCCATTGGACTTAATGTTTTTCCCCTTATTATTTTTCATTTGAGTATATACTTTGACTGTTCACTCTTTTGGCACTTTATCTCCTGGCCTGTGCTTGCAGCATTTGTTAGACTGAATTGAATGTACAAAACTTGTTAAATTACCAAAAGGTGTGCTGTATTCTCTCTTTACTTATACAGTATCCAGCTTCCTAGAACCTAATCTCACTAAAGACTGCTAGACGCAAGTGAAGTAATTATTCAGAAAATTCTTATATGTGTTTCTGTCTTCTGTCTTGGAGAACGTGATGAAATTTGCAAGGTCAGGCCTGCTAACATAATACAATAGTGTTGTATTTGCAAGCTCAATTCTCCTTCATGGGCATGCATATTAAATACATGGTCACTGCTGTGTTTCTTCTGAGTATCTCTTTAGTGTGCAGAATGAATAGCGCAGCTCTTAATGAACAGCTATTCAGTGTTTCACTTTCTCCTTACTGTTCAACATGCAGTCCTGTGCCATGTTTATTATGTGCTATTCAAACCAAATCCCAAGGACAGAATTACTTTCTCAGACTTTTGTGGTGCTCATCACTAAAGTGTCTTTGCAAAAAAGTTCTTTGCAAACATGATTCTTATTTCATGCCATCAGAGTAAGTACCAGGACTGTGGTACGGAGAAAATAGATTCAAGGCTATATGCTAATTTGAGACTTTCAAGGCCTTGTATTCTTTGCCGTGTACTTAGCATTCTGTAGCATTATAGAGGCGCAGATATGGCGCGCTTCTATGCACTGGGATGCCAGGCACTCATAGCAAATGAGCAACGTGTGACTAGTAATCAGCTATCAAAAGCCTGATATAAATGACTTGACTAGTAACACAACTGAGTACAGTGGCACAAGCCAAGAGAGTATTCAAATCTTAGAGCAAGCCATATAGTTGGCTGAAATATAAGGTCATCTTTTCAACTCCCTGCAATTCTTTCCTACTTCTGCTGCCTACGTGCAAATTATACAGGCAAGGAAACATAATTGTCCTTGCCTGAACTGTTTCTCTCTAAGGCTTTCAATCTTAGTCTCTTGTGATGTGAGTGACCTAATGAATTTTTCTTGTTTTAATACCAGTTCTTTGTTCTTTATCATTCTCAGGCAGTTTCCTTTTCTCCTGTCTTCTCGCTGCCGTTGCTCTCATACCTCACTGGGCTGTCTGCTTTGAAGTTGGCACCAACCTAAGTGAGGGAGCAGCGTGGGTGCTGTTGAATCGCAAGGTTTGGCATTGTGTGCCACCTTTCACTTGTTCTAGCAGGCAAGAAACAGGGCTGAAATGCCCTTAGCCAGACAGCTTTTTTTATCTTACCAGGATACAGTCCTAGTGACATTTCCTTGCTAATAGATAATAAACTGCTGTAATTATTAGTACTCTTCTGACTAGCAGTGAAGACCTTCTGTGTTCACCTGCCTAGATAAAGCTGATTGGAAACCTTTTCCAGCTGGAATATAAGTTTTTTTCATGCTTATAATCGCTTCTTGGAAATAAGATCTCATGATGAATTAGGAGTCCATACATTAGGAGTTTTGAAATGACCTGTGGTAGGAGAGAGGGCTGGGCAGGCTAGTTGGTAACATCTGTCCTGTTGTGTGGAGTCATCTGTTCCTTGGTATTCAGGTTGTCTGAATTCTTTGGCTGAAATTCAGCATGTGAAGGTTAATAGATCAAAATTTGTCTGTTGTAAAGGCTGTGGAAGCTTACTCTGTCAGTTTGTCTTGGTAGTAGATCTGCTTGCTATCACTATGCTATTCTAAATATGCTTTATGTTAATAACATCTTCACTAACTCCTGTAATTAGAATGAAAAGTCAAACTGAAATTATTCATTTAATACCCATAACACTCATTATTATCATACAACGGTATTTGTTTGGAACTCTCTAAAAATCTAGAATGTCTTGTGGTAGTTTTGAAGTAGGGATCTATTTTTTAGATTAAAAAAAAATCTACAAATTTCACTTTCCTCTCTTGAACAAACTACAAGGTATAAAAACTGCCTAAGGCTGTTAGGTAAATTTAAGAATAGATGCCTGTCATTTTTTTGTAATGGTTAAAGAATTTCTCTGTAATAAAGGAAATTTCTCTGTGATGAAGGATCCATAATTTTACTTCATGATCTTTAAGGTCCCTTCTAACCCAAGTCATTCTATGAACCTTGGTAACTGGTAAATCAATTCAGTGTTTTGGAAATAGGACGACTTAGAGTCTAACCAGAATATCTGGTGACACCCATGGTACACCAGTGTTTTGAACTTAGTGTGCTAAATGTTCACAGGTAGTGGGCATTTGACAAAATAAAGGATCTGTACAGGAATGTTATGCAAGACGTAGCATATTCTAAACAAGTATAGTTTGCTTTTTTACTTTGCTGTCCCCGTAGGCCTTTGGGCCTGTATGAGTCCTGTCACAACCTAGAACATCCATTGCAGTTGTAGGGACAGCACTGTCTCAACATATAACCCTTCAGTTGTAAAATATACCAACGATTTTTGAGGCAAATTGTTGATAAGATCAGGTTCTGCTAGCTGGTGATTCTTTGTGATGCTGGGAGGCTTAAAGAGAAGGTGCGCACGGGCATATCAACCATGCATTTAAAGTGATGTTACGTTTCCCTGTAGCTAATTCTTGGAAGGCTCTGGGGACAGTAGAATATCACATCCAGGTAGAAGGGAAATTTCTGGTTCATCTCGGAGAACCATTTGTGCCTTGGAGATCCTTCGGTTTCGAAAAATTTCAAGTTATTTCCAAAGTACATGGTGACCCTTTAAATGTTACTACAGAAGCTTGGGTTTTGTGTCTGGTTTTGTGCTGCAACTGTAACGTGAACTGGCTTATCTCAAATAAAAGCTTCAGGGAATTGGAAAACTATATATTTAAGTTGAGTTAAGTTTTAGGATGCCATTGTAAGCCTTCTATTACTGCTTTCATAAGATAAGCGTTGCTCAGAAAGGAAACATTATCTGTCTGGCTTTGAAGCATGAGGTCTACAGCATATGAGTCTCTTTTGGTGTGTTGGCCTGAGATTGTCTCTCGGAACAATAGCTGCACTATGACAGTGGGTAGAAGTAGGAGAGAGGCTCCCAAATGGGGACACAGGTAAGCAGAATAAAAGTTTTGGCTGGAACCCTGGGAAAATGCTTGCAGCTAGTGTCTCTTGTGGAAGAGAGGAGAAATTTGAGATTTTAGCACAAGGTAGCTTTGTGCAGGTTTCTGTTGATGGCAAAGAGAATGTGGAAAGTTGCATGGCAGACACTTGATAACCAGGCACCAAGAAAAATACCTTTTTATGTTAAATCCTGTAGGTCCAGGTGGTTTCTGAAAAACTTAGAATACAGCCTTTTTCCCAAAGTAGCTGACCTTGACGTAAGGGGAGGAGCTGGCAGAATGAAGCTGCCCGAAAGGATTTTTGAAAGCTGGCATGTGCCTGTTGCACTTACTTGATCTAGACGTTACGTCTTGCAGGCTCTAGAAAAAGTCCCAAATACTGCAAGGAAGGTAGTTGTATCCTGCTGGCAAGAGTGTGGTCAGCATATCTGGGGCTTGTTTGTTTTTCTCATTCTTTCATATGTGTGAGCTCCATCAGTTTCCTGACTTCCTCTGAAAATCATTCGCTTCTGTAAATGGTGGAAGAAGGGGGCCAGCTAACTACTCTGGGCTTTCTTGGGTGCTCTTGCAGAAAGCCTTACAGAAGACCGGCACAATGTACCAGTCTTCATCTAGTTACCCTAAAATTTGAGAGTTGAGGTTATGGGCAGTAGGATATGTTGTTGTAGGCTCATCAATAGCTTTTTTCCTGTGAGTTGTCTGACTGGGGTTTCACAGCATTTGCCTGAAAGTGTTATGACTCTAAGTCCTTTGTGGTTTTGTTTAATGTGGTATTAAAACAACATCAAGTACACTGAGTAAAAGGCTGAGCTTTATTGATATCTCCTACTGTATGGCCATTCAGTTCACCCATTAGATATTACAGAGGACTCAATTTCTGATGACAAATATAGAATAGGGAGGAAATAAACGAGCAGGCAAATGAAGAAAAGACTTGCAAAGTAACTCTTGGTGACACATTTGAATAAATTTGATTCAGGACATAGTCGGATCTTGCTACCTCTTCGAGAGCTTGATGTTTTTTCTTCTAGTACCTAAGTAAATATAGTGAAGTAAATTCTAAAGCTAGAATTCTTCTTAATTGGTTTTGTCAAAAAGTAGATTATTGGCTCACATTAAATATCTGAGCTTTATGTAAACTGTTTGCTTGGCATATTAATTTTTGACTGGGGAAAGGTGGTAAAAGCTTCAACTAGCTTTTATTCCATCTAGCTATATATGCAATGTTGAATGTGTGTAGGTACAGGACACCTGACCTTTTCATCCCTCCCTCTTAGATTCAGGTAAGAGACCAAGGTTACAGGAGGAGGTGGAGGCAGCTCATGCCACCTGCTCTAGGCTGGCCCTCAGCTCTAGCCAAAAGACCACCCATCTCTCTGAGGGCTGACCTCAGAGCTGGACTTTGCTACGAGGTGGGGCTAAGCACAGCATTCTTTTCCATTGTGCTTGGCTAGTATGCTGGGAAATAGCTTGTTTGTGGATTTTCTTTTTTAATTGTGAGGATTTAACTCTCTGTAGCCCAGGTCTGCTCATCATTAATGAACCTGGGAACAGGCTGCCAGATTTCTAATCTAACTCTTGGCTTTCAAATGACCCTCAGGTGCTGTTGTTGCATGGCATGTTTAAAAGCCTTGGTGCCTCAGTAAGGTTAAGGGTCTGCTGTTCACAGCTCTTCCACCCAAGCTACTGAGCAGTATTTTCCCCTTACTTTTCTCTTGCTGTTATTTTCATTCTGTTGGTTTCTTGGCCTTGCAGCTGTGACCCCTGAGAGTGTTATTAGGCAGGTTCCCCTGGGAGGTAATTCTCCCTAGTGTGACAGTCACCCCTCTTTCCCTCCTTTTCTCTGTCTCTTGCTGTGTAGGTGTTTTATCTCATATTAGAGAAAAATGACCTAGTGCACAGCAAAGTAGATTAGTCATTTGATTACTTAACAACTATTATCCTATGGTACATATATACGCAGAATCTTAACAGCTGATCAGTGTGAAACACTTCTACCTAATTGACACTCTCCAGTCAGCTCTAATAGCATTGTATATGGGAACAACTGTACTCCTCCAACATTTGGGTGCAAAATCTGCCGCTGTCTGGGCAGCTGTGCAGGTAAATGGGCGCTGTCTCCAGCTGGACTTAGGAATGGGCCTTTTGAACTTGGAGGTCTGAAAAGAGAGATTATTGTTAGTCAGCTCTGCTGCCCGGAAAATGTTCTGTAATAAATGGTGATATGAGTGCCTTCACTGAAGCACCTTGCCTGTCAGTTTGGTGACAGGACTCATCCAGCTTGTATCACTGATGCAACTTGATAAGGAATACTCCAGAAGGGGAAGGCTGTATCAAGAGCACAGCTTGACTGACGCCTGTGGCCATCTTTACGCGTGCCATTCCTTTTCTAAAACACCAGTGAAACCAAATATCGCTGACATGTTCAACTGCTCTGGGAATTCCCTCCTTCTCCCTCCCCTTGTGTCTCACCCAAATGGTTTGCTGGCCTCAAAGACTACTCCTAACCTAGTGTCAGCCACTCTTCCTGGCCATGAGGCTTGCAGTGTTTCCCCTCTGTTTTTAAGTGCTTTCTCTACTCTGCCAGCAGAAGAGATGCCATGGAGATGGCTTGCTGTTTTAGGTACCTATCGAGCCCAGTCAAGACCCATTCCAGCGGTGGGCTGACCAACTCAAATGCTGAGCAGGCCCTGTGACAGCTTTTAGGCAGGGCTTTATTAGGGAAAAAGTGTCAACTGGAAATGTAATAGATCAAAATACACCAGGATGTGGATTTAATGTCTGATTTCAATGCAGCTAGTACATGGGTAGACTGTTACATCTGCCATAGCTCCATCCATCAAGGAGGAAATATGGTGGACATGAGCATTGTCCAAGCCTCTAACTTTCTCAGGGGCAGTGGGCTCAAAGAAAGGATGTATAAATTTGGTATTTTAAAAGTGTTGTTGTGTTCAAGTTATGTCAGAAAAATGGCATGTCATTGCTGTTCTAAGCTATGAGGGGAATGTTGTGCCGCAGTGGCTGGCTGGTTAAAAGCAGGGTGGCTGCTCTTAAACGTGCCATCAAGCAATGCTTCACCCCAGCCTCCCAGTGCCTCAGGTCAACTTCAGACCACAGCTGCAGTGCTCAGCTCTGGTGCAGGACTTCCCAGCTGCTCCCAGGGCCAGAAGTGGGCTCTCATGGTTTTTCTGTTTAGTTCAAAGATGAGAAAAAAAATTAGCTAGCTGAGGGAAAAACAAACAAAACCAGAACTGAAAGGACTTCAGGATGATATTGATATACACAGATTTTAAGGAAAACCTAGTTTGTAGGCTACAGCTTTGTCTTCACAAACATTTCTTTTAGAGAAGCTAAAGACAGCTCTGTTCTTTTCTTCTGTACATGAGTACAGGTGATACATGTTCAGGGAATAAAATCTTGCAATGAAGTGAGCTCCTGTAATGGGTTTGGCAGATGCTCGGCAGGGTCAGAGCATTTTGAAATTCTCAGGTTTGGTTGTGGGTGGGTTTTTTCCCCTCATTTTCTTAATTCTTCTCCCCACCCCCCTTCTAGAAACTGTGTGTATGTGTGGCTTTTTCTTTTCCTTTTTTCATTTTTCCTCCTTTAAGGGGCAGTTATGAAACCCTCAGTGTTTCTGGGTGTTCTTATTGCAGTTGATGTGTGCCTTATTTTCATCACCAAAAGGGAAAGAAAAGGATTAAGGCTCCCATAGCAGTCTGCGTAAACTTACTGCAGGGAAAAAAACAAACAGCTTTGCTTGTCTTTGAATTTATATGGGTAAAATAAAAGTATCTTAGATTTCTTTTGATTGCCTGTTGCTTGCTGGAATGTATATATGTTCATTAAACTATCTTGGCAGTCCTGGGGAGGGCAGCTGAGGTAGTCCTGCCTTGTGCGACTCCAGTGGTGTGTTCTTGTTGTGACATTGCTTACAGCTGCTGGGCTGAGCTGTCTCAATTAGTTGTGGAATTAATCTGGTAGCAAAGAGCATTGTCTGTCTCTTGCTAGGGAGGTCTTTGAAATAGTTCAGGGTTTTTTCTGTCCTCTATCCTTAAGCTTTTGCATCAAGTCCAAATGGCTTCTTCCTTTTGGACAAATTTAGGAACTGCTATCATGTTGCTTGTAGCTTGTGGCATGCAGTAGGACTGGAAACAAATGTCTGTACAATGATATATTTGATGCCATTTGATCTATGGAATGCCACACTCCACCCCCATCCCACAGTTTTTTTTCTCTTATTTCTAAACGCCCTCACTCCGATGGAGCTGCCTGGTGGTTTAAAATTCTGCCAGTTCTTAAGAACAACAAAATCATACACATGTTGTACCAAAAGACTGAGATAATGAAAATTTTCTATTTGCAGAGCATGAGACTGAAACCTTTATTTAAAAAAAAAAAAAATGAACTCCTTCAAAAATTCAAAAAGCCTGGTTATAAATCGGGCTTTTGGAGCAAAGTGGCGTTCTTGGTGGGCATCTGTGTTGAGTCTGTGATGTGAAAAACCACTATAGAACTGTAGTTACTTAAACCTTTCTGCACTATACTGGCTTTCTGCTTGTAGGATATTGAAAGCTTTCCTTGCTATGTGGTTTCTCCCTCCGTGGCTGATGCTATGATCCTTCTGCTTTCTAACTCTTGTTACTTAAGCAAGGGGGGAATGAAAGCTCTTGTTCACAGATGTACTGTACCAAGATCTCATTTTAGCGAGGGGTGTCTCTGGGTGGTGTTTGGTTGGTTTTTTTGTTTGGTTTGTTTTCTCCTCTTGTTCCCGTTTTCCCTGGCTGTTCAGTATTAGCAATATTTTGGAAGAGTTTTTCTAACTTACAGTTGCAGGCAACACAGGTGTCGGCAGTCTCACACAAGAGCTGTCACTGATTAATGTAGGAATTAGTAGTAACCTGATTTCAAAAGTGTGGTTTTCCCACTAAGCTTTACATTTACATGACTAATCAATAAAGGGATATTCCTAGTGACAAAATCATACTATAGATTTTTTTCAAACCATAATGTTAGTGCATTTGCATTGTTAATGAAGTTTGGGTGGGCTTTGGGACAGCCTCGTTGTTGCTGAAGTTTCTCCTTTTTTAAAGCTGAAGGTTATTTGATTTATTAAACAGATGCTACCTGGCAACCTTGCTCTTGGCATTGACCTGCATTTGCAGCAGTGAGAAGGTGATCCAGCTCATGCATGGCACCTGTAGGCAGTGCTGTGTCCCTCTCATTGTCCGTTACCTCATGGTGACTTCTGTTCTGCATTACAGTGATCAAAGATGCAGCAGTAAACCAGCAGCAGGTAGAGGGTGGTTGCATTTGAAAAGTGAGTGTGTGTGCTAACTCCGGGGAAGGTTTGACTCGGAACAAAGACTGCTCACAGGTCTCCAAGGGAAGCAGACCTTGGGAACTGCATGGAAAGTAACGGTTCTTCTTCAGAGACATGTCCTCTGTGAAATGCGGAGAGAAGACATGGTTTGGGAATGGATGTTCTGCAGATAGTTCCTGAGAACCCTTCTGGATTATTTGGTTGGTTTTTTATTTTTTAATGCTCAGCTGCTCTTGATGTTGCAGTCTGGTCCTACCATGAATGGTCTCTTGCAGTGCACTGTGCAATCTCTCACTGGGGAAATGGCAGCCAAACAATAAACAGTGGATTTATGTTTGGTCTCTGACTGTAAATTAAAACAAATCTTTTAAGTTGGAGTAGTGCTGAGGTTTGACTTTCCATAAGTCATATCTTTTGCCAGTATTTCTGGCCAGATACAATACAATGGTTTAAAACCTCTGGAACAGAATTTGGAGGCCTAATGTACTTGGACACTTCAGTTGTTAGTGGCTGTTATGAAATGCCATCATCAGATTTATGCTGGTGTATTAGTTTTTGCTCAGCCCTACAGGTCAGAGCACACATGGGCAGGAAGGATCCCAGGTTTAGGGGACAGGAAATTACACGGGACAGGAAAAATGGCACTGCTGATAAAGGTGTGATTTCAGCCTTTATCTCGGTGATCAGGAGGTCATGGTTGTCAAGCATCAATATTGGGAAGGTAGCTTTTGGTTTGCATTGAATGATGTTGTGATAAAGGACCTGGACAAGAATATTCCATTTAGACTAGTCAAGCGAAATGGCTTCTGTGCGGAGTTGAATTGAGCACTTTGTGTGAGAACTTTTCAAGTGGAGGGTGAAAATTGCCCACTTCTTTATCCTTATTATAAAAACAACCTTATTTACACACTTCTAAAATATCTGTAGTACCGTAAGTACATACAAATACATAGATTTTTTTGTTCCTGTTCCCTGTTTGTAATATTGATTAGCATCTTCAAACAATAAACGGTAATAAAGGTCAAAGACATTATTTCTATTGTGCTAAAGACAATACTGTTATATGGAAAAAACCTCCCTGTAACAGCAAGTAACATTTCTGTGTTAGATGATCTCTGTCTGAAGGTAAATTACTAACGGTGTGTAAAGAGGTCAGTATTAGGAATTATTATTCAGTTTCCAGCAGCTTTACAAAGTTTCTCCTTCTGTACAGTATTTTAAATATTCTGTATGAAATTATATCTGTACGTGATATTGTGAAATGTTTGCCACTGTGTTTTCTTTTGTATTTTCCCAAATGACTAGAATAATCACCTGGTGCTCAGAATTTCACATACACTGATGATTTGTGGTAGTTTTAGTTATTGTCCTGAAAGACTTACGAGGCATGAAAAGATCTAGAAGAGGAGTGTTGTTCTGCCAGGAAAATTATTTTAATAATTAAAGCTGTTTCACAAGAGCAAATGACTGAGGAAATGTTTGTATGAAGATTGTTTTGTGCCTGTAGAATTCTAGTAGCTTTGAAAATGTCTGCCATTCCTTATTTTGTTTCATTTATAAATTCCCTCCCAAGTAGTTTATGGTGTTCATTAAAATCAGTCTTGGGTTTGACCTGGCATAGAAGCTCTTTATGAAGAACTGCAGATGTGGAATACACAGTTAATGTAAGAAACAACTAGCAAAGATGCGCATAGACATCCAGAAATACAGGGTACTGGTTTTGTAGAATAGTATTATTTGTCTTTTAAATCATCCCCCACCCCACCCAACTCCCAACAAAATTATGTTAAATACCACTTGTATACATCGTTTAAACCCTCCTTCAGACCTGTGGGTGCTGCTTCAAAACCGGAACTGAGTCAGAAATGCAAAAGTCAGTTTAGTGTTTGTAGAGCTAGGTGAGCTCTCTGACCTTCTACTCACTATTAAATTGCATCGTGTAGAGGCTGACTGTTAAGGAGGAGTCCTCCCTTTTATATGACCTGTGAAGAAATGATACTGGCTGTATTTTTTAGTTAATATACCAAAACTCTTTTGTAAGATTGTAGATAGGATGCTTTCACCACCAAGGTTGGGATGGAAGTTAAAGATGGTCTCCAATTTGCAGGTTGCCTGTGACCAAAATAGTTATTTCTTTTGAAGTCTGATGTTAAAGACAATGTTTATAGGCAATGTTTTGATTTAACAGCTCCTTGAGTTAGCATGACTCTAATGTCTCTGGTGGAGCTTTGCGTAGAGCAGAGTCCTGCAAGGTGGATTGGAGCTGGGAACTACTGTCTTCATCAGGTCCTTGAGGTACCTACCACTTGAATTGGCCCATTACATGACAGAGAATTCAGGGAATGGAGAATGCAGAGAGTACTTTGGAGCTTTTTCTGGACCTTAACATTCAAAAGTGTATAGCTGGCTTCCTTCACTCCCCACACCTGTTTGCTTATTATAGTCACAGCCCTATGTAGAGAATCAAATCTCCTTGCTTATTGCATCTAGCTAATTAAACTGAACATAGTGTCACACTTGTCTTCACTGAAGGCTTGGATAATAGACCTGAGCTTCCTTTAAGTTGTTTCTCAAGGAGCTGGTATGATATCAGTTGGTAATTCCTACTAAAAACACCTGTCTTCTGTATACTTCATACCTAACTGGTTTCAGTCTCTAAACCAGACCTCTACCAACACATCAGTTGAAGCGTGACAGTCTTTGTATGTAGTAACTCATTTTTGCAGCTTGGGTCCTCCTTTTGGGAGGAAAAATTCTCTCTCAGATTCTTTCTGTCTCTTTCACACTTTGGTACAGGTTGTAAAGACATTTGATGTGTCTACTGTGTAGGATTTCCTCAGTGTAGCTATTGAAAACAGATGTCTGAATATGCACACGGACACTCTCCCATACTTGCATGCAGGCATGTGGAGCCAATGAATTTTGACTGAGCCACAGACGATGCAGTAAATCTATATGGCAGGTTTGGGAGTATTGCCACTTGTAGATACATGCGTATGGTATGTCCACTTTCCTTTCTGCTTTCTCCTTCTCCAGTATTGCTTGTATTGAAACAAAAGGCATATCAGGATGACCCTTGGGAATGCTAGTATGAACGTCATTTTTTTAGTTTTGTGACTTTTTAAAAAAAGATTAGAATTATGCTGGCTGTATTTATTTTTTTTATTATTATTTTTTCCCTCCAAAATTATGAAAGGTGCTGGCTGATATTCTTCCCATTAACACTGCCTTTCCATTGCATTTCATTGTGGTATAGAATGAGACCAATGTATCAGTTTTGGTGTATGTCACTTTCGTTTCTGATGCGGAGGACTTCAGGAGAGAAATGCTTGGAATTGATGTTCTGAAAAAGTGGAGTGATCAGAGTTCTGTACAGAAACAAAATCAGCCTTCCTAGAAGTAAAGCTTAAAAATTATATATTCTGTATCATTAATTCCTGTCAGGTTCATTCTTTATGCAATACTTTCACTACAGACAAAATAATTAGTGCCTGTGTTTGAATAGCAAATTATGCTCTCCAGTTGAGCAAGGAGAGGAAAACCAAGCTTCTTTGTTTACTTTCAAGGCATTTGATTTATAACTTGCTTAGACAGTTCTTCCTAAGCTCGAGTCCGTGTCAGTTGGAAAGAAGGCGGCTTCATTACAAACACACACCCACACCTCCAGAGGAACCTTCATCCTTTAGAAAGCAAGCTGTGTTTATATCCCAGGCCCCTTGCCATGTTTAAGTGCATGGTATCTGTGCTACTCCCACGCTGTGTGAGTTGTACTCTTCTTTGCCATTAGCACTGCCTCTGGGAGCAGAGGAAGAAAACTGCATCCAAGAAAATACTGATTGAAAATTGACTTGGAACTTAGTTGTGGGTGATGACCATGATGAATGGTTTTGCTATTTGGACATCTTTTAAATTAATTACTCATACCATATAGGGTCTCTTCTCTAACTCCTGCCCACTGCATTTATGTATGAAAAATCCAGCAATACTCATCCCATTAATAAAGTTGTGTCCTTTGAGGTTGCTGAAGTCCTCTAACAGGCAAAGAACAAGTGGGGAATTTAAAGTGGGTGTTTGAGCGTGAGAGACCACTTTAAGTTCTGCACCTCCACCTTATAAGCTGCAAAATGAACTGGGGTTGTTTAGTCTGGAGAAAAGAAGACTCAGGGGAGACCTTATTGCTCTCATTTCAGCTACCTGAAAGGAGGCTGTAGGCAGATGGGAATAGGTCTCTTCTCCCAGGTAACAAGCAATAGGACCAGAGGAAACAGCCTCACGTTACACCAGAGGAGGTTTAGATTGGATATTAGGAAGAATTTCTTCAAATGGTAATGAAGCATTGGAATAGGGTGCCCAGGGAGGTGGTAGAATCACCATCCCTGGAAATGTTCAAAAAACACATAGATGCGGTGCTTAGGGACATGGTGGGCTTGGCAGTCCTTGGTTAATGGTTGGGCTTGATGATCTTAAAGCTCTTTTCCAACCTAAATGATTCTATGATTCTAGAAATTGCTCTCTTACTGTGAAGATAGCCTTGATGTAATACTGGAGTTTTGGTGCTAACTGGAAGTTTTAAATGGTTTGTATGTAGCAGTGAATGATCTGTAGCTGTTGGAATATTAGTTAGAGAGTATTTTTAACGTAGTTTTCTGATCAATTGGAGTTTTTTCCTCCTGTACCCTGAATCTGATAGTCTATGTCAAGTTTTGAATAAACAGTTTTTCAGAGTTGATTTTTTTTAAATGGTTATTTCAAACTAAGACTTTGTGTTATTTATAGTTTGTTGGACTTGAGTCATATTGCATAAAACTGGCTGTCTTTTTAGCCTCTAATAAAACACAGTTGGTGATGTTTGGAGTAATGAACATGGTTGAGAAGCTTTAGCATTATAATAAGCCTATATAGAACACCCCACAGTGCAAATTTGGTCTTTAGCTGACTGAGCAAAACCCTGTTAAATGAATGATTTAGCCACAAAGCCAAAAATATCATAATGTGAACTTTACTCTCTAAAATTGTTTCACCTTTCCCGCTTCCTAGATCATGACTGTTGACATACATTCATGATGACTTCTGGAGAAGGTGTTTGTGGCAACAGGTTTAAATAAGTAGGTGAATAAGTGGTTTCAAGTCACCCGATACATCAGGAGGGTAATATGAACAAATTAATATGCTTTTTGTGAAATTAATGTGAGCAAATTAAGAAAGATTTAAATAACTCTATCCAGATTTGCTGTCATGGTTGATGGCAGGAAAAAAAATCTGGCTTGTTGAAAGGCTGACTAACAGCAAACTTTCTGTTGGGGAATATAGAAGACAGGTATACTGGAAAATGGTGCAGGAATCCCTTTGACTGTAGGTGAGAACTTTTTTAAGCTAAGTTTTTTAACTGAGAAAACTGGGTAGGTCTTATGAATTCTTTTAATGTCAGTGCGGTGTCTGCTTAGGGTCTAGTGCTAACTGGTAAAGTTTACAAAGGACAAAAACTTCAGTAGGAATTACTCTCGGGGCTGTTACAGCCAGTGTTTGCTGATTATAGCATGTGTAATACTGTAATCATGCTTTGAAAAATGCCTTTTCTAGTGATACAGTAAGGTAGCCCCCTGCTCCCCAAGAACCCTGCCCGCACACTGCGTGCTCTAGTTTTTCTTGTGTTGCTACTGACCTGCAATACTAAAACAAAGACACCCTAAGCTTAATAAGAACAGGGCTAGTCAGTAGTGAGAACAGTGCAAAAAGTCTTGCTAAACTGTTTCAACCTTAAATCTCATTAATAGCGTTGGCTGCAACATGACCAACAAATACCTGTCCATTGCTGAAGCTTCATTATTGATTGCTGTGCCTTCTGTGGTGGTTTTGTAGTTAGAGAAAGGAGAAAACCTGAATCCCATTGAATTTCAAGAAGACTTACATATGTATCTATGGCTTGGAGCCTGCACCTGTGGTTTTGGAGCCTGTTTGGACATTCAGATGTGGCCAAGTTTTCTCCAGAACAGCTGTTCTTATAAGATCTAGAACAAGAAGAGGAAATCTCCCAAGAACTGCTGATTGTTGTGAAACTCCTTGTCATTTTGGCAGAAAACTTGCTTTAAAAATTAAGGACAGATCCTAAAGTGCTTAAGCACGTAAGTAACTTTACACACTTGCGTAGCCCTACTGCACTCGGAGGACTTCCATCTCTATGCAGAAAACTGCTGCTGCACTTGAGTGCTTGCAGGTTCAGGCTTGAGTAGTATTCTGTTGATGAGCCTCATGTTCTTGAAACTTGAGTCCACAGATGGGAGACTTGCAGGCAGGAGTTTTGAAGTCATGGGAAAGGCAGAGGCTGAAATACAACATAAAACTTTTGATTTATAATAAATTAAAAGATTTTATTATAAATAAAAATAGTAATAATAAAATTTTATAAATATAAAAATTATTTATAATAAATAAAAGATTTTGAGTGTATTTATGCATATAGAAATGTGGGCATCAGTAGTGTTAATGTCTTAAAATTGGGCATGGAAAAATGAAAGCTGAGTAATGTTAGATGCCTTAAGTTATACAGAGCATCAAGAAAGGCAGGGAATTAGTTTTCTTAGGTGCCTGTAAGTCAATGGAATTGAGCCCCTTAAGTTGAGTTCCTGGTGGAAAAACCTTTAAACTTGGGTGACAAAGTTGGTTGGTAGGAATCGCCTTCCTTGCCAAGTGTCAAAACACAGCCAAGGTAGTCAATACTAAGAAGATGCAACTCCCAGGGATGGCAAAACCCAAGTTCATTATTTTAAATGGCCAGATGACAAAGTAACCAGTAATTGTCCATAAAAATGAGAAAAAGTGGGGAAGTGACTTATTATGCCAGATGACCATACTCAAATAAGTGTAAAAAGTAGAAGTTTTTTATGGGAGCTGAAATGCAATGGGAAGGGCAGTTAGGATGAGGTATCTATGGTGGTGCTGAGAAATTCTTTTGAAATTGAAAGAGCTAGCCTTTTTCTGTGTAATGTATGCATAACTGCATGCAGGGAGAGCTGTCCATACTTGTGTCAGGCTAAATACAGATCCCAAGGAAAAGCAAATCAAGTCAATGATATGCTGAAGGCATATAATACATACTCTTTGTTCAGGAGATAGGCTGCACATGAATCGAGTTGTAATTGCACTACTAGTTACTCTGGTGCTTAAGATCATGTAAAAGCTCATAAGGGGACGTTCTGTGATAATTTTTACTGGTGCTGAAATGCTAGGATAGACCAGCTTGGGGTAATTTTACTGTCTTTCTCTCTTTTAATGAAAGATCCTTCCTCTTCCCCACATAATGCATAGGCATATTTCCAAAACACTGTACTAATGAATGCACTAATTTAACAGCATGCAGTCTGTAGTGCTGGATTTGGGAACTTTCTATGCACAGATGGAGTTTTCTCCCCTACAATGAACAGATGAAGTGAGAGACAAGACAGGCTTCTTTGATTTCCCAAGAGTTTTCACTGGTAAGATGCTGAAGCTTTTCTTTTGTAGGGGTAGCCTGTGCTTTCCTGTCAAGCTTCCATGTTTCAGTTCAGAGAAGTCTGTGGTCAAGTCAAGTCTATGATGTGCTTTCAGAGTTCACTTTCTGAATATGTGTGTCTTCCTATTGTTGGCGTTAAAAGAAATCCAACACTTCTTAAAATGTGGAATACTTGCAGCTAAAGCCAACTTGGAGAATTGCTTTGAAATGAGACAGCTTAAGTGCTTAGAGCTGGGAGATGGAGTCAATACTTCAGTGCAACTCCTTGAAGTTATTGCAGGGTTGCTTTAGTCCAAGATATTTAACTTTCCAAGCCAGTGAAATTTACTGCAAGAGTTACAGGTTATTGCTTTGTTTGGCTGCCCTAGTCACATCTGAGTGAGTTAATTTTGTAGAGGTGTCAGCAGAGAATCTCATAGGATGAGGACACTGAATTGATGGATGGAGTAGGAATGCTTAACCGGTTTTAATAAGGTGGGGGCTAACCTAATTAGATGGTAGCCAAGGCAGGAAGAGCCTTTTTCAGGGACAGTGCTATGTTAAAACAAAGGGATAAACTTTTACATTAGTACACAGGAACTAGGAACTAGTGGGAATTGCTGTATATCATTGCTGCAGTTACTCTGCAGATGTGGTTCATTGGGATTTTGCAAGCTTCTTTCCAACATGAATCTGGCTGCTTTGGTTTTAAAAGAATTTTTTTCTTTTGCCTGTGAAAACATGTGGTATCAACTCATTTAAAAAAAAAAAAGGGGGGGGGGGGGGGAGAAAAACCCAACAAAACCCCCTTTACTGCATATTGCCTTTGGTAAATGGTTACCAACTGTATAAACAATGGAAAATTATATGAAAGTCTCAGTTTGCATATATCTTGGTGTCTTCAAGTCACTGAGCTTTGAGTTACCCACGTAACGGTCTCAGTTCATGCTATCAGGAAGTCTTGGTCAAACTGAAATTTCATTTTGTTACCTGAGTTAATTTTGTAAAGGTTACAACATAACTGATTCAAACGGATTTTCTCTGAAACTTGTTCAGTGCTTTTGCATTGTGATAGGGGCAAAATTTTGTCCACACTTGAAACCTGTGTTTTGACCTCAGATGTTTTTTTGAAAGGCATGGCTTGTTATTCGTAAATAAAGTCTTAAGGTTGACATAGCAGATGTGCTGTGTGCCAATTTTGAATTTGGTAGGACATCACATTTTTGGGGCACTGTGTGATCTTGGAAGTTATTAGAACCATCTTGGGCTTTTTTAATCTGTAATGCACACTTGGTGATTCTTGGTTATATTTTACCTGCAATGAAGTGGAAGAAAAGCAGGAACCAGACATCTTCTCATCTGGTTGCAGGCTGGGTTGCTGGGCCAGTGAGACTTATTGTAGTGTTGGATCTGCTGGTTGGAGCAAAAAGAGCAGGTGTTCTCTGGACTTGTGGGCCAAACGAGTTTTTGTTAGGTAGGGAGAGCTCATCAAGAAAAGGTAAGTATCGCTAGCATGCCAAAACCCTTTCCTGGAAAAATTTTACAAAGAGGTTAGTTTTTTGGGATCCATCAGGTTGCATGCATGTTGTTGGGAAAGATTTGTGCTTTGGCCGTAGGGGGAGCAGAAAGGACACAGAGGCAAAGACCTCATTGATAGCACTCTTGGGTTTGGGATATTTTTTTTTTTGAGTCACCTTACATTTTCACAGGCAGCAAAACCGAGGAACTGTGTTTTACAGTAAAAGTGGACATTTTAGTCTTGTCCTATTAAATCCAAATTAATATGTTCTATTTTGACTTTCCATTGATTTGACCTTAGGCTGTTTGAAGTTGGACAGATGTTGGCATAGTTTTTTTTCTGCCATTTTATAGAAGCCATTGTGTCTATGAGACAGTTATGTTGTTTGCATTGCTAGCTAGCCATGAAAATATTTTAACAACTTTTTTGTTAAATATCATACATAATTTAATAAACAGAGCTCAGATAGTTCTAAAGTGCTATATTCAGTGACTTAGAGTATTTGAGCTTCAGTGTTTTATTTTTGTCCCTTAAACTGGTGGCTTAGTGACTAGGAGATTATTAACCTTGTTTTCTTCTGAGACCAATTTAGATTTGTCATTTCTGAATGGTATTATACAAATTCCTTAACTATTAATTATTTTAATTTTTCTTGCAGTCTTAATGCACGCGCATGAAGCCTTCTCTTGTGCCATGTGTGCATTTTGGTAATGTAACAAACTCAGGACTTTTTCTTTTTGGTTGAAGTAAATGAAAATAAACAGGCAGCTGGCTATGTAATGACATCAGACAGCCCACATAAGCCAGGAAAATGTTACGGTCATAGCTAAATTGAAAAGATGGTCTCAGAAAGTTCTATTCTGATGGAAAACGCAATCTTTCCACCTAGAAAACTGCAGCACCGCTGTTTCTTTTTTCTATCTCAAGCCCTAACAGGCTTAAACTGTAGTGGAGAGAGTTTTCAATATCATGTAGCTTAAATAGAGCTTCTCTTTCTCTGTCTGGGTTGTGGACGCTTACTTTGGTCCAAAGGTACAACTGGTTTAATACAACAGAGTGAATGTAGATGATTTTGAGTGGATAAAACATAATTTGTGAGATGGAGTATCATTAAACCTGTTATTTATCTGTCAGTAATTAGTGATAACAGCTGTTGATTACCTCTTGCAAAAATCCTCCATGTGTTTGCACAAGCAGAAACTTTATTCTTGAGTTTATTTCTTTTTGGTAGCCTTTACACTAATTTTGATGCCTTTGCATCAATCCCTTCGTACCATATTTTCTGGAAGTTTTATGACTGCACATTTATAACTATTTATTATGACTATTTATGCTTGTAAATGGGTCTGGAAAGTTTCATAAACTGTTTGCTAATACTGCATGCTAGAGGTAGTTGTGTGAGACAAGGGATGAAGAACCTCCTTGTGCAGAGATGCTATTGAGGAAGAAATGTGTGTGAGGGGTGTTACATGTGTTTTGAATAGAATCATGTCCGCATAAGTATAGGTGGACCTCCATAGATGTACAGAGCTTTATCCCTTGTAACCTATGACCTTAATGATCAACTACTCCTGCATGTGCAGGATTGGAAGGGGAAGGGGAGTATCAATCGCAAACTTACTCTGTCCTTAGTGAAAGTATTATTTGTTTCACAAAACAGAGCAAGAACATGTACAACTTCTATCTATGTGCTGAGGGGTGTGTAAGGTGTCTGTATTAAAAATATTGCCAGCTCTGCACAATAATTATGTCAGTGCTGGGCTCTGTTGGAATCTAGCCGAATTATCTGGCATCTTACTGATGAGCTTTCCAGTATTTCCTTCTGTTCTTTCAGTGTTGTTTTTTCCCTGTTACATTTCTTTTCCTGAGCTGCACCCAAACTGTAGCATTTCTGTGGGCCTGATAGGACTCTTAACAATGTATGCGTCGTGGGGATAGAAAACAGGGACAATCATGTTATTCCCACAAGAATTTTACAAATGCACATCAGATGACTAAAGTTCCTTATATATTTATTTTTAAGCCTCTTTGGCAAGGATTTATAGGTCTTAGCACTAACAACTATTTTGCCAGGTGTCAGTACAGATTATGTATTCTTGACATTCTCAGAATTTTTCACAGCTGTCTGTGCAGTCTGCTTTGAACTTCCAGTTGGACCTTAGGTGTGGAGTGACTTTTAGTGGCAGGAAGGTAGCTTGGAAAATAGTGAAACGTTACTTTACTACTAAAGATCGTTCCTGTGTGTAGCTGCTCTAAAAGCCCTCTTGGAGGGGTGCATGTGTGTGTTGGGTCCACTTCTTCAAGCTGGAGGACTCAGTGTTTTCATACTGTCTTTCATACGGAGTATTGTATGCAGTTTCATTTCTCCTCTTTGACTCTTACAGCTCTCTTGCTTGGAGAGTAAGCTCTAAGTATGGCTAGGATTGCCAGCATTCAGTTGGGAAGGGTATTGATTGAAAAACAATATGGGCAAACATCTCTTCAGCTGAATGGTCTATACTGTAGACTAGCAGAAGAGCAAACATGAAGCTAATATGGAAAAGGCTGTAGTGTACATGTCTTCTGACAGTCTGCTCCTAGCTAGGAATAAGATGGCTTTGCAGGAAGCAGAAGCCTAGGAAACTGACATGTGTTGTCTACAAAGGCCAAAACTGAAGCAAATCTACAGCCAACTGTCTAAAATGCTGCAGCCTTCTGCAGGCTCTTTGAACCATGACTGTGTAACCCATGGCAGTATGAGTGTCCAAGCAGAGGAGACTGCCTCCTAGGTGATTTCAGAACTCTGCCACTTGAAAAGCCTGAGGAAAGGATTCCTGATAAAAATCTTCTCACAGAAAATGGCCTACATATTTTACCCTTCAGGAAAAAAAAAGAAAGTACTTGAACATTAGTCTAGACTTAGTGTGGTTTATTAATGATCTCCAGTTTTTCAGAGACCTTCTTTCTGTTGTCAAAATCCAAACATTCATTCAGTTTCTCATCAGACAATCATATTTTAATGCTCAAACAGAACACAAATATACCAGACTTCTTTCACTCTGGCTCCCCAAGAGCTATACACTGGCTCTGTTATTTGAGTATTGGACATCTGGACTCTGTTTCCCTTCGTGACAGTCAAATCCTTCTGAAAATTCCATGTATGCCGGAGATTGAGATCCTCAAAATGATAAACAAAGACTGTGTTGTCAAATTCCATGACTGCCTCTTTCATTTCTTCCTTTTCCATTTTCTTAGAATACTGAAAAGCTAGACTGACATCAGTGCATGTTCCTGATGCACTTAATCTAAGCTTTTCAGCCTCCAAAGAACTCAGATGGTTGCTAAAGGTACGTTGGATCTCTGTGGACATAACACCTGAAGTTGTGCCTGAGAAATACCCAGTGTGGGATCCTCTGTATTTCAAACAACTGGTTCTTCTCTGCATCATGAAAGAAGAGCAAAGCCAGAGTACTGTTTTTTGGCTGCAGTTTTTGACTGTTAGCTCACCAAATCTTATATAAAATAAATGTAATGATACAGTTTCCTGTATGATGAAACTGTGCATTGCCTGGAAGCTGCAGGCTGTACCCCAGGTAGTTATTCCCGAGTCTTTTGGCACAGGTGCTGGACAAGCTGACTAGCAGAGCAGTTCTGTCAAACCTACTACTTGTGAACAAGGAAGAATGCATTTGAGGTTGATTATAGCTTTGGCAGCAGCAACTGTGAAATTATTACATTAAAAATTGTCATTGAAGAGAAAGCTGATGATAGAACTACCACCTTGGTCTTCAAGAGAGCAGACTTGGGGTTGTTCAGGGAACTGGTAGGAGGGATCTTCTAGGAGGCTGATCAGAAGGAGAAGGATGCAGGGGAACTAACTTGTCTTCAGGGACAATCTCAACTCCATTCCTCAGTTTCTTCCGCTCTGATGCGCAGGAAGTTGGGCAGATGACAGTGAGGAGGGAATGCAAACAGGCTGTATGGAAGGTGAAAACAAGAATGAGCAGGCTGTCTAGGAGGAGTATAGAAACTTTACCTGGACGTGCAGGAAGTGATTTGGGGAGGCCAAAATTCAGCTGGAGCTGAGATGTATGGGGATGTGAATAGCAACAAAAGGGCCTTCCATGGTATGTTGGCAGTGAAAGGAAGACTAAGGAAAATTGGACCTTCTGCTGAATGGAGCAGAGGATGCAGTGATCAAGGACACAGGAAGCACTGAGGTGTTCACTGCTTTCTTTGCTTCAGGTAAGGTCTTCTCTCGGGTCTGGACTCACAGTTCCCTGTGCCTAGTGACAGTGTTTGAGGGAGTGAAATACTGTCCATGACAGGATCGAGTAATTGTTATGTAAAGCTGTATATGCACAAGCCTAGGGAATGTGATGGGGTGCATCCAAGGTCCTAAGAAAAATGGCTGATGTCACTGCAGTGCTGCTGTCTGTCACTGAAAGGTCATGGTGATTGGGAGAGTTCCACCATGGCTGGAACTGAGCAAACATCAGGCTTGTCTTCACAAAGGGCCAACAGGAGCCCTGGGGAGTCAGCCTTGCCTGAGTCCACAGGCGAATTATGGCAGAAATAGATTCTCCTGGAAGCTTTTGCAGGTATATGAAGAACAAGGAGGTGACTTGGAATAGTCAGCTTGAATTTTCTAAGGGCAAATTATGGCTGATGAACTTGATTGCCTTCTGTGGTGAGACAAGTGGTTCAGAGGCTGAGTGCAGCAGATGTCCTTTGCCTTGATTTTTGACATTGTCTCACAGTGTTCTTCAAGACAAATTGGAAGGCAGTCACTTGAGGTCTGCCAGGTAGGTGGAAACAGGCTGGACACAAGGACCAGTGATTAGTAACTGTTAAGTCCAGCTGGTGGCCATTTACTACTGGTGTTCTTCTGGAGATCCATAATGTGACCAAGGCTGGTCCTTCAATTCTTTGTATCTTTCTGTAGGCGTCTGCCTAATGAAATTCTGGCTGTGTAGATTACTGTTAGGAAGCTTGTAGACCTTAAGGCTGATTCATCATTATCCACCTAGCTACATACAAGTACACTTAACACTTTCTTCTGAGATCCCATGCTTGTTCTTTCATTACTACTGTTGGCAGTTACCTAGCTTCTTCTACATGAACCATGCTAGTGCTTTGGATTTTGCTTTCTATTCCACTACAACCTGCAGGTGTCCACAGCCTTTGCTTGGCAGTGTCCTTATGTCGCATGTTAGTTCTTATGCACAGTGACAGAACCTAGTGTGTTTTGCTGAGCTCAGTTTGGTTGTGTGGTGTGATCTAGGGTATTTGGGGGGGGGGGGGGGTGTTTGGGTTTTTTTGAGGGATGTGTGTTGGTTTGGGTTTTTGCAGGGGTTTGGTTTTGGTTTTTTGGGGAGCTTGGTGTTGTGTTTTTATTTTTTTGGGTGGTTTTTTGTTTGGTTTTGGTTTTTGGTTGATATGTGGGGGTTTTTTGGGGGGGGTGTTAATGCAGGGCTAGATGAGCATAATGGATCTAATAGATTGTGCCATGCTATACAGAAAGCTGAGAATTGAATCTTGACTCACTTAGGTCATTGCCTTTATGCTCTGAGCATTATTATCATTAGCTGGGCTTGTATAGCTTCACAGCTACTTTGCACAACTTTGTTCTGTTAGGGGCACTTGTTTCGTGAGGCAGAAGGGGACAGACCAGAAAACCATGGTTCGTCTGGCTTCTGTCCACAAGCAGCCTTTAGGAGGAGGAGGAACTGAGAGTGAGCTCAGTTGTCAAGTGTAGCTGAAGATGTCAAGTACCCGTAATTGTCAAGTATTTAATAGGACCCCAGAAAAAAGGAAATGGGAAGAGAACGCTTTCCTTTTAAGGAGGGTTATTGCTTCCTCATGGGGAAAAAAAAACACCTCTCTGTTTAGGGCTAATATTATTTTTGGATCATGTTTTAGTCAGGTCTGCAACACAGGTATGAGAAGTCTTACATGTGGAAAAGTGGGAAGTATTTCTGTGTTCAATATGTGTCTTAAAAGAGGCATAAATGAACCATCCAGAGCTCAGGCTGGATTCCATGCTTAGACCCCTTTGATGCCTAACGTTTAAAAGTATTATTGGTTTCATGACAGGTGAGCTGTGATGGCCAGTAATGGTTTTCATTACAAATCAAAAGAAATCTTTATGTTCGGTGCAAACCTCTGTTTATCCAGCTGCTGCATGTGTTAGATGACTTGTGCACAAGTGTGAACTAGTGAGAGATGGAAGATTTTCTTAGCAGTATTCAAACAGAGCAGGGCATTTGGTCTGTCAGCTGCAGTGTCTGAGAGATGAGGCAGAGTCCTCGCGTGAGCTGGACTGTGGAGCTTTGCAACAGAGACTATGGATCACCCAACTACACTGGCCTTTTTTGCCAGGAGCTATTGGTCTGTCTAACAATCTTTATGTAAAAATTCCTGGAGGCTAAGGATACTCCACCCTCTTCATCTCTCTCCTGTTGATAAGGACCAAAGCATTTCAAAGTAGAGGGAATGTGGTGCCTACTGTAATCTGATTCTATAATGCATAAAAGTGATTTCATATACTAAGTGATCTGCGAAGTGGTTTATTTGTTACAGAAAGGGACATAAAGTGCATTGAAGGTATGTACTTCCTCAGCTGTTCTTTCTACTGCTGCTTGCTGGAAGCACAACTTTGTTTTTTCCAACTAGTAAAGCTGTGTTGAGGTTCATAGTGGACATCATTTCTGATCCTTTTACCTAAAGCCTAAAATCAACTCCTTAGGGTTGCCTGGAGCAGGATTCTTCTGAACAACCTGTTCTATAAAACCAGATATCCAAGATCTGGCAATTTAGACTGTGTTTACATATACTCTTCCAAATAACACTTTTGTCCTTCATGAAGCAAAACAAATGTAGAATTGATGACATCTCTGGTAGCTCATATATACTTGTCTAAATATCTAAACTATCTGTTCTAGTTGAGGGCTGTCCACTTGGTATTTCAGAGCAAACCTTGGGAATGTGTGCTTACCTCTGAAGGTTTTTCTTAGAATTAGAAGCACTTCATACTGAAATAACTTAAGTGGTTATGTGTTTAGGAGCTGCTTTCAAAGGCAGTACAAAGAATTAATCATTTGCCTAATTTAGCTTGGAGTTTTTAGGGCTGACCAAATTTCTTGTAGTTATTAGGGCTTATTGAATACTTTAGATTTCTTTGTGTAAATTCTACCATGGTTCAAACAAGATCTAGCAATATTCACTTGTGGGCATTCTAATAAGATGTTACAGCTATTAAATTCCTCAGAGTTTTAATTTTTATTCAATATTTGTACATGAATTGCATTACAGTAATAAAAAGAGTAAATTTGAAGGTAGGCACTCAAAAGTGGGTGTTAGTATTTAGGCTGCCTGTCTAGTCTTACTTCTAAGGTGCAGCATAGGTTGTGACCTTTTCTTGCATGATCATAGGCTCCCTCTGTCCAGCAGTCTTTTTTTCTTTCTTTCCGTGTATAAGATGCACAGAGCTAGGGCAGCTGTTTAGTATTGATCATCTTTATTTGGTGTGTGGCTTCATTCCAGGCTTAGTGCACAATATCGAAACATGGTACCCAAACCAGCTTTATTAATTCATTGTTTTGAGTTTTCATCCTTGCCTTTTACTAATAGTTCAGTGCCCCTGGCCAGTTATGTAAGGTCACAGGTAGGAGAAGAAAAATAACTATTTGCTTGTTCTCTTGGTCCTATTCCTAGCTTAACTAACCTGTTAGGCCTTATTTCTTCTACAGCGGGGTTGACTGTGCTTCATGACCTGATTCTAGCAGAAGTGTGTCTTCATTCACTTATGGAGAACCTAATCCTAGCACAAGTGTGTTTCAGCCAACACCAACAGAAAACAGCATATTGCAATTCAGAGTTTGCATGCTTGTAGCAGAAAGATGAGGAAGATATTAAAAAAAGCTGCATTCAGCTGACATGATTTTGCACAGTGCTCTTCTTTGTACCTATGGGTCTGCAGTAGTTGTGAGAGGAAACTTGGTACATATGGATGTGGCCAAAATCTCGGCTGCTGTCAGGACTAGGATTGCTCTGGAAAAGAGACCTCAGAATGCAAGACTAGAGCAGATGACGTCACACAGAAAGCCTTGCTATTACAGGCAACTGGAGCATGTAATTCCATAAAACTGTAAGATGGCCAAGCTTCATCTTAAAAGTACTAAGGAAAGCAAAGTGATACACCTATGATATTCTGAATAACCCTTGGGTCTTTCCATGGCTGGAAAGTGTCTATAATTTTCAACATACATTGGTCACAACTGCATCAAGCTCTGCTTATTCCTGTGCCAGTGTTGTCTTTTGACTTAAAATAACTCTCCTGGTTTCAAATGCACCTTGTTCTTTAACATTATCATATAGCTCAACAGCCTGAACAACAGGAGGTTGAATGAGCTAAGAGTGGAAATAATTTCTCTGAGTGAGGTGGTAGTTTAAAAGCTAGCTCTGCCTTGGGAATCTTTTGATAGAGAATGAAGAAAAAAAAATTGAGTACAAAACGGAAGTCATGAGTACCTGTGCAGGTTATTACCATGCGATGTATTCCACGTAAGAAGAGGTGATGTCTCAGCCCCAGGCTCACTGGAGCATTATTAATACAGGTTGTAATGGGAAACCAGAAATAGGCCATCTCTGAAATATAATTGAAAATAGGCTGCTGTGAAAGACTTTACATAAAAAAGTTGATCACATACTATTCCAATTCAGAATATAATTTTATTTTCTTATTAAATTATATTTCAAGGGGGGTTGCTTTTCAGTTTATCTTGCTTGTGGATAACAGCATTGTTACCCCTTCCCTTCCTTACTCTTTGTACAGCAAGACTTTTCAACAGCTAGTGAACTGGCTTTTGAATTGCTGAGGGGTGAAGTTATCTTTCCCTTTGTTTACTCATAATCAACGTTAATTTTAAAAAACTGTATTTATTGCCTTCCAGCTGTGCTTTTGTCTACTAAGAGCATGATGGTCTTGTGTGTGGTAGGCAACAGGGACCATTCTTTCCTTTTGTTTCCCTGGTAGGCAGGCTGCTTTGTTAGGTGATGAGCCAATTTGCTCTTAGTGTGGATAAGAAAGACCTGTCTGAAGCTAGGTCCAGGGGGGCTGTGTGGAAGACTTGCTTCTTAAGGGGTTAATGATCTGGAATTTCACACATAATGCAAAATGATTATGCTGTATGCATTCTCTGCGAATTTTCTCACTGATCACAAAAGACTTTTGTTTGGTGTGCTAGAATAGTCTGTAGATGAAACATACCCTGTTCTTTTAATTGGATGGAAAATAACTCTGCTAATTGGAGAAAACTGAATAAAGCAGTTGGTGCTACTTGCCAAATGACAAATCTTTTACAAGAAGTATACCTTGTCCTTTGTATGCATCAACAGAGTTCTAGTACAAATGTGTAACACAAAATGAAGCTGACTTAACTCAGAATCAGTTCTATCATTTTAGAAACTTACAAGTTTTAGATGGCATCCTTACCCAAGACGTACTAGTATTTATTTTGCAAGCTAAGGCAGGTGGAGAAAATTGACCTTGCCTGAGAGAAAGATGTGACTGAGTGCTTCATGAGAATGGTAGTTTATTTAGCATTCCTCCAGTAGAACAGCCTCTAACGCAGAAGAAAAGAGCAACACATTCCTCTCCGCCCCTGGTCTGTGTGGCGAAGGGAAGAGTCGGATGCCCTTTTAATAATGACTAAATACTTGGTGTGGAGGAGTACAGATTTTTAAGATCAAGACCCTAGCTTTTCCCGTGTCGACAAGAGCAGCTTGCATTCACTAGTAACTTACTATTACAGATGATTAATTTCGTTAATAAAGGAGGCTTAGAAGGATGAAAACACTCCCCCCAGCATAGCTTTAGACCTTTTATACTGCTGGTGATGATTCCTAGGTAAACATCTCTGCATCCTGGTAAAATCCCCTAATCCTTTTAGTGTTCCTCTGTAGTATAAAAAGCAGGTTGATGGTGCCGCTGTACACTTTGCAATGCTGCCTTCTAAATAAAATGCTTTGGAGAAGACAAGGTGTGCCTAGCCAGGCTGAGACTATGCTGGATGATTTGAAATTCTGAAACCTTTTGTACTGTTGCTCAAGTAACAGAACAAAAGAACGCTGGTGACAAATCATGTAAAGTTGTTTGCAAAATGTACCATCTACTAACCTGATAATCTGATAAAAGGTTGCAAAGGTGCTTCTTTTTGGCTTGGCGTTGTAAATTACCCTATGCCTTCTGTGGTCTACAGCTGAATGCTTGGTGTGTCTCTGTAAGGAGCACTGTTTGTTTTATCAAACAGCCACGTTCATGAGTTTGAGAACTAGTGTTAAATGGGTGTGAGCGGAATAAATGCTGGTTTAACTTCAGGCGATATTTGTGGTATCGTAACAAAGTGAAATGATATTTGTAAGAAAAAGAATAAAAATTGGAACCCACATTTTTAAGATAGAGAGGATAGGATAGGGATGAACAAAATGAGACTTCGCAAATGTAGGCAATAAAACTGTAGATATTAGTCTTTACATGGTTGGGTTTTGTCTGATACAGAATAAACAGAATGCACTGGTGGACATTTTCTAAAGGGTAAGTAAAAGGGAAAATTGCATAGGCCTGTTTGTTTTTTTTTATAAACTACTTTGGATCAAGGTTGTAGTGAAAAACACAGCGCTCTGATGCATTTGAATGTTAAACAGATAGGCTTTCATTCTCATTTGTACTGCATGGAACAACTCCTGGTATATTACCATCCTTTCCTTGGGACAAACAAGTGAGTCATTCAAATATACGTGGTAACAGGCTTCACATCCCCCAAAATTAATTATAATTGCTTTGGTAAATTGCAAGTTAATAGTCTTGAATAGAGTGGTAGAGTAGCCACCAGAACTTTTTGTAGAGTTTGCTGGTCATTGGAGGAACTGAGGGAGAAATAAGAATTATATAAGAAAAGAAGAGTGACTTCACAGGTTTTTTTACCTTTTATTGTATGCCTTTTACAAATAAGTTGGCAAAGTCCATTCAGCTGTAAGGACTGTTCTCCTTTACTATGGAGTTTGCAGCTGCAAGGTTTTTATGACTCCACTTGGAAGCACAGACTAGCTGAATTCAACTCCTGAAGGCATATCAAAGGCTAGGCAGAAAGGGACAGCAGCTTATATATACCTCAGTTTTTAAAATCTACTTTCAGACCCTTTTCAATGAGACTTACTTTTTTAGAAGTAGCAAAGTTAAACAGCTCCAGTCCAGACTCTGAGGATGACACCCATGCACACTCCTGTCTGTGGTCCTGGATGGTTGGTGAGCTGGCCATGGGACCTTGGTGAGTCAGGGCTGGCTGGCTGGAGAAGCTGACCTTCTCTGAGTGCGCAGGTGCAGAGGCAGGTCCTTGGAGCCAGTGGGTAGAGCAGGGGCTGGTGTATAGCTCCAGCAGTCCCATGGTGACTCTTTCATGACAGAGTCAATAATAAACGCATATCTAATGTTATTTCAGAAAGAGGCTGTTTATTGACTTCCATGTCAATCGACACGCAGGGAATCGTGGTCTTCAATGATCTGTGCTTGTGTCCTCCCCATGATCTCCTTCAAAGACAGTGTAAAAAGCAATTTCAGGCTATTCTGCATCAGTATATTTGCTTATGTGGGTTTTTTAGATTGCTAAAACAAAGCATCAATATATGTCAGAATTGGTTCCCTGAGAGTACTGGAGCAGAATTATAAAACAATGTGTATAACTAAACCAAATAAGTTTAAAAACAAAGAAATCAGAGTGCTTTCCTTTGGATTTACTAAGAAAAGAATAACTGCTGGTGTGGAGGGGTTTTCTTGGTAATGTTTAATGTCAAAATATTTTTTTATTGAATTTGATTATAACAACTTCAAATATTTTGAGTTTGAAATATTTGATTCAGCTTTGAGACAGAGATGACTTGGCCTTTAAGGGCCTTTCTGAACATCAGGTTGTTTTTATTTCCAGCAGAACCTCTAAATGAAGCAAGTGGCCACCTGGGGATGGTGCAAGATAAAGCAATATTGCTGTCATAGTGGAGGAGGAAACGCTTATATTTATGTTCCTACTCCTTGGGAGGGCATTTACTTCAAAGGGCAATGTGCAGACTGCCATTACATCTCTTAGTTTCAGCCTACTGCATTTTGTGTGGCAGGTTAACCAGAATATTCTCGGTATTCAGGCATATTAGGATAAGTAAGATGCTGTAGTCAACTCTGACTTGGCCCAAGTATCTGCTGAACTGAATTCTGTATAGCTTCATGAGGGCTGAAAGGTGCTTTTGCAGAAGGTGAGAATTGATCTGAGAAGGGAGAGGAAGAAAAATGTGAGAACATGTAGCTGGTCGTTGTTGTCTCTTTGATCTGAGAAGCGGAGAAAAGCTCATCTCCACAGAGAGTCATTGAGATAGCAAATGCAAATTGGTACATCAAATGTATTTCATGCTGTTTATATGCCTTTTTCTTTTCTTTTTTTTTTTTTTTTTTTTTCTTCCCCCCCTGCATGACTAGCAGGAGCCTCAGGAATGAGAGTAGTTGGTTTTGAATTGTATATGATTTTCTTGCAACAAAATGACCGTTGTATTCTATAAAGGGCAAGAAATTTTAGCTCTTAACTGTGGAGAAAGCTATTTGTTTCTGTAGTTGTAGGGAACTTATCTCCAAGTACTCTGCATTTTCAGAAGGAAGTTACTCATGATGAAGAGCACATTTGAGGAGGTTTAGCATCTGTTTTTACAGAACTGTTAGTCCAAGATCCTTGCATTCCGTTCTCTGTATGTCCTTAATCTGATGGTTGTGAACAAGTTTTGAGTTTTTCTTATTTATTGTAGAGTGCGCCTCCATAAGTGCTTGTACCTGCAAATCAAATGGCCTGATTTGTGTGGAGTAACTGTATTATGTGAGAGACTGGTCCAGAAAAATAATTAGAAGTTAAAAGCTGGGGCATGCATTGTTTTGTAGAACACTAAACTAATTAAATAGCTAACCTCAAAGATAACATTAAAAAAATACTTAAATGTCCCCATGCAAAGAGAGGTTGAAAATCCTGGCCATGTGGCTGGGTTTGTATAAGGCAATTGGTATGTTCAGATTTTTGTTTATGCCAAGTAGCTCATAGCTGAGCTGCAAACTGGGCCCAGATGCCTGTGTCTTAGGTGTCGTAACTCCAGGAGGACTTGTTTTGGCAGTAATGTTTGTCCTTCTGCTGACTTCCAGATTTCTTTAGGATTTGCTGATGACCCTCACAGTCAGCCTGGGAGTGGCAGTGAAGTTTTTCCCACCATCTGGTTGTGGCCTTGGGAAAGGGGAACATCAGTGGGAAGCTGGTGGTGGGAGGTGGCATGACAGGAGCCTCGGGAGGTCTTCAGCAGGGCTCAGGGAGGTGCTGGGCTGGTCCAGTGGCGGCTGAGGGAGCTGCTGGGATGCAGGTGCGGGCATCTGGTTTGTGTAAGAGGTTTTAGTGTAAGAGGGAATTCAGTTTTCTGACTTCTGGATCAGATAGCTGCTTTTTTCTCATGCCTTAGTCCTATGAGTGAGTAGGGTATCGGAAGGGGGATAATCTCTCCAAAGCACACGTATACTTGGTATTTGAGAAGTTGCACAGCTGGATGTTTCTAAACTCTTAGTTTAGAAGAGAGCTCATTTTTGCCCTCTGTCCCAGTAGCAAAAAGACTGAATTTTGAGCCCAGTGGGAGATGTGGACGTTTTCATTGCAGGAAGCACTGTTTTAATCTGTATTTCATAGATATGTGTGTTTAACAGGCCTGGCCTTTGGCTGGGTTTTTTTTCTGGGCTTTTTCTTGAAGAAGAGTTAGATATTCAAAACGTATTGGCTCCTTTCAAAAATAAATTCAGCTCTTAAACAGAGTTTTGACATGAAGCTTTCGCATCTGTTCATTGAATTAAATGAATATTAAAAAATTCCTAGCTAAACCACAGATAGTTACATGTGAAATACTAAAAAGAAAAGCAGCTGAAATGTTTCCAAACACATCTTTAAAATTTAAATCCTACTTTGCAGCTTCCTTCAAAAGCCTTCAGTACAGGTTATGCCTAATGTTCAAAACCAATTAAGTTCTTCATATTTCTTCTATTTGCTACCTGATTTTTTTAAGGATTTAATGAAGATAAAAATAGTATTGAACGTTTGTCGTACTATTATTTAACACAGCTTAGATGTGGCAACTACTGATCCCGATGAGACTGAAGTTTCTGATTTGAGTCAGCTGCCTGCTTTTGTGCATCAGGACCTGTTTAGTCACACAAACGTCGCAGACATGGATGCAAGCTGCAAACAGTTTGTCAGCAGTTGTAACCTCATGGTTTCACTAATCTGTATAGATACTTTGCAGACGAAAGTCTTGGAAGGGGCTAGGGAACTGTTGCCCTTTTGCTTTCCACTTCCTCCCCTTTCTCACACCCTTCAGCCTTTATGCTGGGAGGCTCTGCCAGTATTTCTCGGCTCCCTCCTACTCTCTGGGGTTGCAGTCAGCATAAGAGCTGGCAGGTTTAGTGCTGATGTTTGGGTTTTGGTCTTTTTTCTTTTTTATTTTTCCTTGAGCTAATTACAAACAGCCTCATTACTATCTTGTTCAGCATCTATATCAAATGTGTTTGTGGGGTTTTTTTATTCAGAAAGGTAGTTTCAGAGTCCCTTTCTAAGTGCCGCTCTCCCAGCGTTAAGGTGAGTGAGCAGAGATTCAGTTGTGCTGTATTCCTGAGAATTTGGAAATAGTCCTGACTTCTAAAGTATGGGAAAATTATTTTAGTGGTATTTGTTTATGCTAATACTGTAGTCAGCACACGCCTTGTTTTGTTTACTAAGTATCTTCTGAGGACTGCAGACTGTGTTTGTTTTGATTGTGAGACATGTAAGTGTTGGTCCCTGGGAGACTGCTCTGTGAATTTGCAAACTGATAAAACCTGTAAAATGTATTAGCTGGAGAGATCATCTCATCTGTTAAATTGTTGGTTGAATTTAGCTGTTGAATGAATGCAAATCAACAATATGAAGATGTTAAAGCCTTTTATGCAGATGAATATAAAAAGTCTAGATTGTAGATAGATTAAAAAGTGATTTTTATGCATAAGGCCATGAAGTTGTGCAAGATCTAGGAATGACTTGGAGAAAACCAGCTGTTTATAATAGAATTGATATCATCAGGAAAACCTTTGATTTTTTCCCATCTGGTCACTCCTGTTACTACAAGGGGAAGGAACAAAGTGGTTTGTTTATTTTAGGGCACTTGAAAGAAGCAGCAAATCTCAACCTTCTTGCCCTGCGTGGGAATTACTAGCTGCAGATGGTCGCACCTTCTTTAATTCTCTTACAGAAATGGTCTGCAAATAGCTGAAACGGTTAAGACACAGTTAGTTCCCTGTTGGGAACTGAATGCCTTAGTTTTCACTAATCTTAATAGAAATTGGGATGATTGTTACTACATTGGGATCAAATACCACATGCCTAACTGAAAATGAATGAGAAACAAAACTGGAAGGTCAAGGGATGTTGAAGTAGACATTAGTTTCCTCTTCTGAGTGGAAATATGTATTTTCTATTCTTAGCTTAGAAAACTGGATAAACTAGAGGAAATGTGCTACTGTGACTATAACAGCAAGAGTGAGATGATCAAAAATTGTAAGATGGGTAGTACTTGGGTGGCAGTAGCAAACCAGAGAGGTTTGAAGAGGGTCACAGCAATGTCAGTGAAGATAAAGGGATCATGAGTTAGTATTAGGAATAGACTGACATAAAACTAAAAGTGAACATGCCAAGTTTATCTCCTCCACACAGTATTGTGACAGCTCACCTAAATGCATCAGCTTGGATTTCTGTTGTTTCTGTTAGTTGCGTTTTTCCTTATTATCCACACGTGGTTTGTTTCATTAAAATAAATAATGAGTTATGAATGTCGTGTGATCATGTGGGTCACCGACTTCCCCTGGACAAGTCTTTAAAAAGACCTTGCCTTTCATCTTAGCAAGCACTTCTGCTCAGCTTGCTCAGCTTCGCAAGGGTTACCTTGCAGATTGTTATAGAAGACACAAATGGCAGATTTGGGCATCTAGATGTAGTGGCCTGCTTCTGCTTATGAGGTCTGCAGAAGACATCACCATCTGTTGGTGGTGTAGCAAGGGACAGCGTATTAGTATCAAACATGCAAATTAAATAACTACTTTTTAATTTTGGCTTTAGACAGGGTCATTCCATCTTCCCCTGCTATTCAAAGCCAAGAAGAATGCCACTAAAATGCAAAACTGTGTGGTAATTTAATCTGAGCTTGTATCTACAGAATCCTGCTTCAATTCCTCCAATAAGTGGCCAAAAGTGGTCCTATTGTACAGAGTTAAGCTGGAGAGAAGCGGGGAGAAAATGGCATGCCTGAATCATGGAGAGGATGTGGTTTTGTGGAGCAGCTCAAGAGGCAGTTCAGACCTAGGCGGAAGGGTACTAAACAGTATTCAAAACCCAGCTTCAATTGTCCAAGTGTTCATTTGCATTTGCTGTCTGGTTTAAATTGTAAACCCTGCTACGTAAAAACTTTGTTTTTAAGCAACGTATCTGGTTTTAACCCAGTAACCAAAGACCACAAAGTAACTTAACTTTTATTAGTCTTGGAGAAAATTCTAGTGCTTGCTGGCTTGTGGTTTGGATGCAAACCATACAAAAATAGTATTATTTTTTCTGATGTTGGATGTTTTTTCAATAGACATCCAATTTTGTTCCATTATATAATGATTCTTCAGGCAGGCAGTAAGAAGGTACAATTAACTCTTGAGACATGGTTTATTTAACTTGATAATTTTGTACTAATGCAAATGCCTTTGCATTATATGGTGTCAGCTCATCAAGATAAAAATGAAGTAACTAGAACGAGTGTTTGTGAGGCCTCCTCCTGTGATCCTAGAGTTTGGATGAACTTGGGGTTTTTAATTTTTGGAGACTGCAGCTGTGCTTTTCCATAGGAGTTAACCTGCATCAAAAGGACTTTCGTGTAGCTGCTAGCGGATGAAGTACTTTCAGTCTGCAACTTCATTTTTATCCTCATTTGTCTTCTCTTATTTTTACCCAAGTCAAACTTTGAGGAAGCAGAGAAAATTCATGTACAGACTTAATCTGAAAGTGATATGCACAAAATGTATGGGATGCAACACTATGCAATTAAGGCACCTAGCACTGCTTGCCCTTCACTTCCTTCTGCCCCCTTGCCTCCACCATCCACCAGGTGTTGAGGCAGCATCTCTTTTAACATCCCTTTATTAAATTCCTTTGTTCCCACAGAAGTGTTTGTCATACTAAACATTTGTATGTGCTAGTCATGTGTGACTTAATAAAAATAAAATTTTATTGCTGAGGGGTAAGAATCACTGGTGTTTTGAAAGGTAGAGTGTGATGAGTATCACTTCAAGCTAATTGGGAGAAAATTTCTAGCAATTTTTTAAAATCTGGAGTCAGAGTGCAGAGTATGCAAAACTACAGAAGTGCTGGACTTAAAATTATTTAGCCAATCTTTGCAGTTGTATGGTTAGAGAGTGTGCTTTTATTCCTGGTTTGGCTAAAACCAGGCAGCTCATACTCAGATACCTGCTGCCTCTCGTCATGTACAAAACCAGCAGCGGTAGGATTGATACTAGAAGAAAAATAAGCTTTAACACAGATTAACTGGCATAGCTAAATCAGGTGGTGGTTGCGAATGTATCAGCAGATCAGTCTTGCCAAAATAGTATTGGTTTTCCAGCAGCCTCTCCAACTCCCTATAAACTTCTTCATACTCTGCTGAGCAGCCTGCCCTTAGTCACAGAGTGAAATATTAGGAAGCATATTCAGCAACTGGACTGACTGTTAAGATGCAACTGTCCAAATTTCCGTGAGGTGTCAGCTGATGTTTTTGTAGCCAATAAACCTGTGTTGGTTGCTCTCTTGTGTTTTTCCTTTTGCCTTCTCATGGGAAGTCTTAAAAAATTGCCCTTAATTCCAGACAACAGATTGTTATCACACAGCTGCTCCTCGTAGCTTGCCATAGGTAACTGCTTCTTCCAGCCTAAGCTGGGCAATATTTAGCATGAGAGGTTTAGAATTTGCACCTATTAGAGTCAGCTGATTGCAAGAGACACTTCTAATTTTAGCCAGGGAGAAAGCAGCTTTGGGTTCTTCCTGAGCTTTCCCTTTTAAAAGATCAAAGAGGTTATCATCTTAAGTTTTAATATGGCTTTGATGCACTTGCAGTCAGTCAGGATTGAAAAACACTATGAGAACGTGAACCTGGCACAAAGCTCCTGCTGTTACGCAGACACCTTTTCACATTAAAAAACAAGAGGGGAGGAATACAGTTTCCTATCAGTGAATGCCTTCTCAAAAGATTGTTGTGTGGTGGTGTCTAAAAAATTTTGGTTGATACACAGAATATCTGTGTATTTAAATAGGTTGTAGTGGGGTTTTGTGGGGGATGGGGGGGTTGTTGTGTTTGGGTTTTTTGAGTTTTTCCCGCTGCATGTTGTCTATACTTCTGCTTGTAGCTTTGACAGGTATTCCTTTTCTGATAGTTCTGGTTAATTTTCCTATTTGTAAGACAGTAGTGCTCTTCCACGGTTGCAAGTATAATATTGATGAGCACCACGTAACATTGTCAATACTATGTGCTATTTAATAGGAAGGGAGAAAGTTGTTGATGATATTTGCCTTTAATTTCTCATCTACCATTTGAATAATGTGTAAAATTTGAAAACTTTGAAAAGTAATTTAAAGAAACTTTCCCTTTTTGTATAATTGTATATTTAACTAATGACTAGTTTCAAGATCTCTGGAATTTTTTTATTGATTTCAGATTTGAAGAAGGTTGCTTAATGTACATGAGTGTCAGGAAGTACATGGAAAACCAATGTGCTGATAGAGAACTTGAATCAATTATGCTTTTTCCTCTCACTTTGACAGCTGAAAGTTGTGAATTGAACAGCTAATTCTGAAAAGCGCTTTGCAATCTAATGCTGGTAACCTTGAAAAGAATATTTAAATATATTGAGTCCTGCCAGTGCTTCATGTTTAACGTAGCATTTCAGTTGTCCTGTTGGCATGAGTGAGGTACTCTGGATTGGTCATTGTGAGGGAAGCATGAAACTGTTTGTGGGACAGGTCTGATTCTGCTGGGGAAGCGGCCAGCTCAAAAGATTTCTTGGAATTGTAGAAATGTAGCAAATGTTTTGAAGCTTGCAGTTCTTATTGTTTAGATTGGAAATGATAAGCATGTTTTTAATAGGCTCCTTTTCCACTATTAAAGCATTACAGTGAAATAATTACATTCCTTTCAGTCCATTTTAGACCTTACATGGTTTCCACTAACACTAAAAATAAAAGCAACAGCAATTAAAATAGTTGTTGGGTTTTTGTCTCTCTTCAGGTATTTATTTACTTCAAGGCTAAATTGACAAATTTTGTTGAAGGCAGATTTCTTATATTCATCTGTCTGGATTTGAAGCAGATAGTTAATCTAATTGTCACCAGTATTATTCACACAGAAATAGACACAGAAGAGAATGAGTGTTAGTGCAGTTTATCGATTCGATAATGAGTGGTGGTTCATTCTGTGCCTTGGTCCTTGGTCAGGTCTGTCATGGCTTCAGAGCTGGTGCTTTTGGAGCTGTTGCTGCTGGTGTGCTGCATAATGGATGAGCCTGAGCTGATGGAGGCAGCAGGTGCTCTAGCAACAGAAAAGAGCAGTGTTTGTTATTGTTGTAAGCACCATCAATCCTCCTCCCTTTCTCCCTGTTCTCTGTCCTCCTAACAAAGGCTCCCTGTATCTGCAGCAGCAGGGGAGAAGATAGCGACAACTTACACTGTGAAACATTGCTGTTTTCTGTCTCAAGGGCAACCTTGTAAATAAGTTTTGATTTGATGTTCTGGATCTGTAAGTGGTGTGTTTATCATTGCAGGGGACAAAATACTGATTAATGAATTCCTTTTAGCAGAAGACTCTATTGGTACCTATGTGTAACTGCCCTATTCCAGCTAAATTGGGTGAATGAAAAATGGCTTTCAGTTCTAGTACTGATGATGCACTCCACGATCCCTAGTTCCTATGGGAGCAATCTGCTGAAAGATAGATCTAAACATTCTTTAGTTAGGAGAAAATGTGATTTTGGGAGATTGGGAGGAAGAGGGGAGAGAAGTAAATAGTGAAGAAGGTGGAAAAAAGAATAGGAGGTTCTTTTTCTTAGTTTTGTTTAAGCTGGTGGCTGTTCTTGGAAGTGCCTTTTCAAGAGCAGCCTGTGATTTGAAATCTTAGTGAAGTACTTTCTGTTTAAAGGCAGTCAAATCTAGCGACATATCACATCCCTTTGCTCCAAAAAGTCAGTTGATTTTTAGCTATTCTGAAATGTTTCTATTGTTTGGAGCATTAATGGCAGCCACTGTTTCCTTCTGTGGAGCTACTTCCTATCCTTCAGGCTTTGGGACACTGGAGGCATGGAGCAGAGTGGGGGAGAACAGAAAACCAGTTCATTCCAGTAAAGGCTGCAGTAGGCTTTCTATCTGCTTGTAAAGTTGTCATGATTTGGAGAGAAATAGCTGTTCTGTTTCATCATACCTTCCTATTTCTCTTCTATTTTTGTTTCTTCCCTTATGGCAGCTTTGTCTTTGTGGATGTGTCATGGTTTAACCCCAGCCAGCAGCCAAGCACCACGCAGCCACTGGCTCACTCCACCCTCCCACCCCGGCAGGATGGGCAGAAGAGAATTGGAAGGGAAAAAATGAGAAGATTCATTCGTTGAGATAAGAACAGGTTGCTAATTGAAATAAAAAAAAAAAAATAATTTCCTTTTCGTTACGATCTGTTAACGGAGAGAGGAATAAAAGCCAAGAAAGAAACTAAACCAGTTGCTCGCTGCTAACAGACCAATAGCCAACCAGTCCCTGAGCAGTGGCCCCCTGGCCAGCCTTCTCCCAGCTGAGCATGACATCATATGGCATGGAATATCCTTTTGGTCAGCTGTGCCCCCTCGCAGCCTTTTGTGCACCCCCAGCCTGCTCCCTGGTGGGGTGGGGTGAGAAACAGAAAAGGCCTTGACTCTGTGTAAGCACCACTCAGCAATAATGAAAACATCCCTGTGTTATCAACACTGTTCCCAGCACAAGTCCAAAACAGCCCCATACCAGCTACTGTGAAGAGAATTAACTCTCCCCCAGCCAAAACCAGCACATTCTCCATCCCTTATTCCATATAATTTACGCAATGCTCGGGTCCCACACTATCCAATACAACCTCGTTAACTGCCACTCCCCCTTCCCATTCTTTGATACAGTACACAGGTATCATTCCCTTAGTCTATGGACCACCCCTGTAAAATGTCCACAAACTGCCCATTGAGTTCACTGGGCTCTGTCTGTTGTGGTGGTCACTCAGGACAGGAGAGGTGGCGTGTCATGTGGAGTTACTGGGCACCAAAGCCAGCTCAGGTCTGGTTACTGCTGCACTTCTTATAACTATACTGCTTCTTACAAGGCCTGTCCTCCATTGATTCAGGTGGTTCCTGCTATAGTAACTCCTGTAACATGCAACTCAAATCATGGGTTACAACAATTTAATGGTATATGCATTGCAATCTCCACCTCTGGTCCCTTTGGGCCAAGTTATAGGGTTTAACATTCCAATGGACTCCTCCCCTTGCTTCTAGCTCTGCTAGCAACAAGAGGTTCCTGCCATAGTAATTTCCATAACATGCAACTCAAATAATGGATTATTTACCCCCAGGATTAAATTCCCTTGAGGTACTCATTGGACTCCCCCATCCATCTGCATTACCCACCAAATGCACCCAGGTCCTTGAGCAAAAACAATCCCACAAATAGGTTTACCCTTTCCTGAGGAAGGAGTGACCCAGGCTGGTTTTCCCAACAAATTCCTTATACATACTATGGGGATATTACCTCCTTCCACAGTGTGCAGGGGTTTTGGTTGGACAGGGCCGGGTCAGCTGCTAGATATAACATAGCCCCACACCAGCTTCTCCTGAAAAGAATTAACTCTACCCCAGCCAAAACCAGCACAGTCTGTTAATCCTCTCTAGCTCTCATGCAAGATGTGAGAAGAAATGGGCTTTTCCATTGCCTTGAGATGGGTAAAGTGAATCAGTGCTGTTGAGAACCAGTAACTGTTGTGGATTGCAGGGGTGTTACCATTTCTACTGGTATCTGGAGGTCTGGAGTACCTGGCGGCAGAGATGGTGTTTGCAGAGCAAGCTTTCTGTTTGCTTGTTCTGTTTCTTGCTCCTTGGTCAGGTTTGTCATGACTTCAGAACTTCTGGAGCTACTGCTGTGAGTGTGCAGCATAATGCTGTAGGTACCTTGTCTCCTGGAGGGACCCCTTGCACATACATCGTAGGTTACGTCCGCTCATTGCCTTTCATCATGGATGAACTTTGGACCCACGTTGTGGCCTGTTGTTTCCAGTCCTGTCTCTGGCTGTGTCTCCTCTTGCTCCTGAGTGGACTCCCTAGACAGGCCCCAGCCATACCTGATGCCCTGGATGGCCTTGTTACCAGTATCAGACTTCACCTGTCAGTTTGTGCCCTGTGCAAGTGTGTCCCATTGCTGAGGACACAGCCTGTGCTGGGGCTACCCCCATCTCCTGGCTCTCCTGCCCTTAGGGAGCAGATTGTCCTTGCTGCTCCCTGACAGCACTACAGATACTGCTCCACCCTTGTTTGGTGGCCAAATGGTGTTTAAAAACCAGTTTAGCTGAAAAGCATTCAGAGTGAATGCTTTTCCTTAACTGTCCCCTTAGAGGCAGGAAGAAAATAGATCCCCTTCCAAAGAGTTATTAATGAAAACTTGAAAAATGTATGACTGAATTAAGGTTAGCCACCTTTCTGCAGGAAAGTGGGTCATTTTTCTTCATTCTGTGATTTTTGAAATGCACTTTTTTTCCTGTTTGGGAGCTGGTAGCTCTGCAAAGCTGTGGCACGCGACTCTGTTCCAGCTGGAGGAAGTGCCAAATGATGGTCCAAAGTTAAAGGGAACATCCAAGGAGCTCAGATTGCTCTCAGAAGTGTTGGGTTTTTACCTGTTTCCTTTTTATTTGAATAGAACAAAGTTTTGCAGGGCTATATTGATAGATAGAATTATGCTTTTCAGTGGTGTCTGTATGAAGTGACTTACTCCCCACAGTCAGTCTCCTGCTTTGCTTGCTCTGGGCTTCCAGGCTTATTGCCTGGAGAGCCAAGTCTTAAAATGCCTTGCTGAGATATACTTTTATATATATATTTATTATATTTAAATTCTACAAACTGTAAATGGGACACTTTACATATGGACTTGTCTCGATATGACTTGATGACATTAAATTTAAAAGCTGCAAGGTAGACTGGTGCCTAGTGATGCTCATCATTGGCATTTCAGAGGCTCCACTGAGACCTAAAGACAGTGTCATCTTTAAATGGCTGGTTAAATTCAGTAATGGTTAGCTCAGGTGAACAGCTAATTCCTTCAAAAAGGGAAGCTGGTGTCTCCTAGCAGACATGTTTCATTACAAAAGCTCAGTAACAGTACTGAGCTTTGGTAGTCTCTCTGTTGACAAGCTGAAGTGCTTCTAGTGTTGGGCCTCTCTGACTTGGAGCTGCTTCTGTGTTTGTATTCCTCTCTTTGTCCAGCTTTAAATGTGTGCAGTTTTCAAGTTGTCTGCCAAGATGCACGTTCCTGGTAAAAAACAATGCGCTGGTGTCAAAAATTTGCTTGTCCAAGAAGTAGCGCAGTGGTCTTGTAAAACACAAATGCAGCAATAATGTAAAAGCGGTTAGAGCAGTGTAAAGTGGGGATTAACAAATCTAGATACTGCAGTGATCCCATCATCTCCTACAGAGCTGTTGATCTCTTCATTGCTTTGAGGGTGAGACAAGATGTGAGGCTCAATGAGGAAGGAGTCAGCTGCCGGTGTTCTGCTCTGCCTTTGCAGCTGTAATTAGTTGACAGAGGTTTAAACACTTTTGATTAAGGACTGTCTAAACTTTCTAAATCTGGAAGAGAGAAAATAGAGGGGTTTATTAGCAGATGCTTCAGTTTCAACATGTAGATGATGCAATGCAGCATACATTTTGGAGGAGCAGTTTTTCAAGACCGTGGAATACTGCAACTAGAAAAAGGAGTTAAAGGGTAAAACAATGTTTATTCTAATTCTTCGTTCTTTTAGAGATGGCCAGAAACCCAATGTCCTGTTTTACTCAGTAGTTGCTAGTGTAATCAACCTCAGGCAAAGGAAAAAATTTCTCCTGGCTTCTGCTAAAAAATCTTTGGCTTGGTGATAAAATCTGTTGGTCTGACAGCTCCTCCGAGTTCAGTACCCAGAACTTGAGTTAATGCCCTCCATCAGCACTGATTCCAGCTTCAAGAAGGATCACATTAGAGAAATAATAAGGGCTAAATCAATAGTTACTACTTTTGAGGGTAGTTCCCTGTATACGCTTTTTATTCTGCATACAACTAAAAAGGAAGAATAGAAGTCAGTGCAGGTGCTTGTCTGTCCGTGGCAAGCCCTGGGGAATCACACTAAAGAGGTTGGAAAATCCATAATAACTTTAATCAGCCTTTCATTTTTCAATGAGCAGGCTGCTTGTTTAGCCTGGTTGGGTAAGAAAATAAGACCTTGGGAAAAGGTGTTCATGATAGCTAGTAGTATTAGTCATCTGCTCCTCTTCCCTTCAAAAGTGCAGGAACTGCCATTAAGTACTGGTTAACCCTGAACTGGGATAGGTTGTGCAGTAGTAAAAAGGGTATCTGAACAGGATGCTTTCTCCAGATGGCATAGAGGAGTGAGACCAGGCTCTCCAGATGGCCAGGACTGGACTGAATGAGGGCCTCAGACAGAGGAGTTGCATTGTGCACTCTTGTCTTCCGGTGTGTTATACTTGTTGGCTCCACATCGTACATGCTAATCGTGATCTTTGCTCCTCTGACCATCTGCATGGGGTCTTGTTTTTACAGAAAAGAGTACAGAGCTAAAGAATATATCATTATGATAAGGTGTAGCTTCCATCAAATAAAAGTTATTTTCCTGAAATAATGCTTCGTTCCTTCTCTTTAGTCAAGAAGGAGGATGAACACTTGACTGATAAATCTATGGCAGGAGCCTGCAAACCCCCCACCCCCTTAAATTCACATTAAAATTAACAAAGAGATGATGGATCCCACAGTACAGGAAAGTTTTTCTTATAGAGACCTTATTTTTTCTTTCCTTTTTTTTCTTGTTTTAAAAATAAAAAGACCCCCAAACTGAACCACTGATTAAAACCAGATATCCTAGGGTGTTCTGTCATGTCTGTCATCTGGTATCTAATTTTGATAATACTGCTTGAAGTGCAGATAAGAATCTAGTTACCCATAGAACAATGATGCAGTACCAACTTACTGACTGTCAAATACAAATCTGATGTAAGAGATGACCTGCTGCTAGGTGAAGCTTTCAGGGCTTGTGCTGCAGCCAAGAGAAGTCTAATGACAGAAGTTGCTTTCAAGTTCTCTCTTGCTGCTCTTTGCTCCTTCTCCACAAAACGTTTTCTGCCCCACCCCACCCCAAAGGGAAGGCTGTAACGTTTGGCAATGCAACTGGGAATGTATACAAACAGCATTAGGGAGGGGAGATGAAAAAGGAGACTGATTTTACTCTATCATGAAATTTTAACACTCCTTAGCAGCTTGCCAGCCAAGTGGGATTATACTACCAGATGTCCTGGCAGAAATTTGCACAGCTCTGCAAGATCATAAATCCAAACAACGTATGGCAGCCCTGCATGTATGATACTACTGTTAGCAATGCAGAATTTCAGCCTGGAAAGCTCTGGTGATGGGCAGGATTAGTAAGGACAAAACCTTCCCAGATTTAGCTTTAAAGCCTTAGGTAGGTAATAGCTGCTGATGGCAGTGGTATGTTAACGGGGAAAGGAGGAATATAGTGATGTCTGTGCTTTATCAGCAGCAATAAGCCTCATTTGCTTGCAGTTGTCTTCTCTCATCATAACTTGGCTTTTCAGCAGGCAGAATTGTAGTGCAGCTGCTCAGAGGCTGATCTCTTCTCTCTGTTGGTATATACAAAAACATGGAGGAGGTGTTGTCAAAGACCTGCTAAACTCAAGGCCTGAATCTAGTGTTGCTCTGTAGCAGTTCAGAGTTGGCTTGTGGTCTTGGGTCTAAGTGCAGCTCTGTTGTCTTCATCTTGGTAAATCGTTGTTTTATAGGAAGAACAAGGATGGTCAAGAGAGCTGAAGTGGAAATTTCTGTCAGGTGGTGCATTTGTTTACTCTTCTTTCTGCATTTCTTCTGTCATGTTTCCGAAACGGAGTACTAACTGAACCTGTTCTTTTAGTTTACACATAAATCATAAACGCATGGGTCCATTCATAGGTTCGTGTCCTCATTAGACTATGCAAAGGACCTGAAAAAAACATCAGGTGCTGTGGTTTTTTAGTTGTTGCTCCCTTCGTGGAAAAGAAAAGGCACTGACTAGCATCCTGTAGTAAAGAAATCATTGCTTTAGTGAGGATTTAGAATTGGACTTACCCAAAGGGGTTGGGAGTATGTTTTTATTAGCGGGTATGATTCTTCCATGCTGTATTTTGACACCAAACTGTCAGCTAACCCAGTGTGAAAGAAGAGAATTCAAAGCAAATGGAAGAGAATATGCTATCCCCTATTTTATTCAGTTGTTGCTAGAAAAAATTCCTATGATGATGTACTTGTTGGCTATGAAGTGTGAAAAAATGTTTAGCCTGGTTGGGTAAGAAAATAAGACCTTGGGAAAAGGTGTTAATGATAGCTAGTAGTATTAGTCATCTGCTCCTCTTCCCTTCAAAGGTTGGCTATGAAGTGTAAAAAAGAGGGAGTCAACTCTCTGGCTCTTTAAAGAATAATATAAGGGTGAATAGCCAAAGGAAGAGAACGGAGGGGACTTCAGCACAGCTAGTTACCTTTGCAAATTGCAGTTAAGTGACCAGAAAGTGAAAGATCTAAAAATAAATAATGTTAAGTTCTTTCTTTGCAGATTAATCTTGCTACCCAAGTGTGAAATCTCCTCCTTCCTCCCATGCATTCTTTAAATTTTCAAATTCCATACCACAGAATTTCAGGTGGTTCATTGCTGGCCACTTTAGTCATTGTGAGCTCACGCTCCTTTTGTCCTTGAAAGCAGAAATACACACTAAAGATAGTTGTTTGCCCTTTTACTGATTTCAGTAGTAAATTGCCTCAATACGATAATGCCTCGGAAAGCTTTGTTGCCATCATTCAGCTTTCCTGGGAGACGGGTATGATTCATCCAGTTTTCAGATTTGTCTACTAAATGAACAAGCTTCCTAGTATTAGTAATAAAGCTGTTCAGGACTGGCTTATATTGCTGTGATTTTAGCAATTTAAATCCCTCTGCTGTGGAGGAAGAGAGATGATACATTGTGTCTACTTTGCAGACAGAGCAAAGCATTGCATGTACAATACATGGCAGAACCAGGAACCGGTGAAGGGTCCCCAAGTCCCGTTGCACTGCCTTGGCAGTGTGGTGCAATGCTGGTCTGCAAATTTAAAGCTGGCTTTAAATGTGTCAGTGTTGTTTAGTTCAGAAGTCTTGGTTGCCTTTGCTACATGAAAAAGAAGTTGAACTTGCATATTCATGTTATTAGCTCAAATATGTCAGAAATGGGGAATTAGGAATTAATTACTCTAGAGGTGCCCAGTCCTGATGCCCTGAAAACTGTCCTGCTGCTTTTGGTGGTTTGTGTTCCTAGCTGCTTATATGATCCAATGCTTTCTATTTACATTCCTGTGATTATGACAGTTTAAGCCTTACTTTTACACCTCCCTCAAGTAAAAGCAGTATGCTTTCTAGTTAACTAGCATGGTGGGCTTTTTTTCATTTAAGTAAAAAATTACATAGGGGAAAATAGTGGTTGCACAAAATGGAAATGCAGCATACACATGTACAAAGAAATGAACAGCCTACCAAACTTTTTGAAAATCTTTCTTTCCTTGCTGCCATGCTTCAAAAGCTCTCCAAAATGCGTAATGAGTAACAAAGACCTCTCCCTGCTGTGTTTATATTTTTTTTTCACCACTTTACATGCTATTTTCAGATGTGCACATAGAAAATTAAGCTAACCATTTGCAAAGTGTTATCCCTGATGACCTAGTGTTTATTCAACTACTTATATCTTGTTGGCTGAGATAAATTTCACCTGAGGCCAGCATCTGCTCCCTAATTTGTCACCTTTTCTTTTTCAAGCCCTTAAGCTGTTTTGACACCAGAGGCTTTGCAAGCTCCATCTCAGGAAGCACCAGCAGCAATACAAAATGCAAGGAAAACAATGTGAACTGAAGCTTAGTGAAAATAGAGTTGTGTAATATGGCACTGGTTAGTGGCTGGATGACAGCCATCCTTGATGACATAAATTTAGTGGCATGCATAACTGCACAGAACAAAGGAGTTAATCAGCAACAATACTGTATACAAGAAGTGTTACTGTGTGCAAATACATATTAAAGTTTTTGCCATAAGCTTGTGATAGAGAGGCAGTGTGCTGTGGTTTAGTCTCCTAATATTCCTTTTGGAAAAACTTTTATTATTCATTTTAGGTTCATTTTCTGGGTTGTTAAGTGGCAATGAAACAGAGAAACACGTCAGGCAGTCAAATGATTGCCCTGGTTGAAGATGCTTGCAGCTTTTTACAGAGAAGAAAACATCATCCAGATGATGAATAAAACCAACTCCTCCTCACATAAATGAAGCACAATAATAAATTATATTGTTTCACTTGTCTATTTTTATTTTACAGTATGATATGGAAAGGCAACTGTATTTCCTCAGCTTTATGGAACTTACTAAAGAAGCAGGAGGCTTTTTTAGTAATCATTAGCAGGATACAGCTTGTGTTTTGGCTTTAAGGTGCTTCGTTCTAACTTTGGTATGCCTGCACTGCAGAGTTGCAGAAGTGAATAGGGAGCTCTTCCATGTATTCTACTTCCTCCTGTACTGCCTACGCGTGCTGCTGGTCTGTACCAGTGACGTGGGGGTGACACTGGGTATTGAAAGCATGTAAGACGTGGTGGTGTAGAGAGGGCCTTGCAAAGAAAGGCCAGGCCTCAATGTTCCCTCAGTTAGCATCTTCATTGGGTTTTGGTGTTGCTTCTTTTTTTTTCCTTCCTGTGGGCAGTAGTCCAAGATTCAGACTACCTTGCATTTGTCCATGACTGTTTTTGTGCAAGTTGAGTTCTGAACACCAGTTCTCTGTAGTGTGAAACCTGATGGACTAAAACATCTGTTCCCCCATTTCCCAGTTTTCTGTACCTGGATGCAGATGTATAGTTTTTTGTTGTCCAGTAAAGTCCAGTAGAAGCACTGTAAATGCTGCCCTCTAGTTCTTGTATGTCAGTGTTTTCAGAGTTTCATCCAGCAGTCAAACTGGAAGATTTTTCCAGAGATGGAAGAGGATAAGCTAGGAGGAAGAGACCAGTGCTTAGGTTAATAATGTGAACACATCCCTGTAATGCATGCAACCATTTGGTGACACTATGGCTAATGCACGTGTTTTCCTTTTTAAGTGGGTTTGGGCAAACTTTAGTCTGCGCTTAACTATGTGAGACTGTCTGCAAATATGAGAGTGCTGATCCTTTTGCTTCAAGTCACTTTAAATCTTTGCTCCTCCTGCTCTCCCACGTGCTGAGCAAAGGTTATCTCAGCAATGTGTAAGAGGCTGGCCTGTGGGCCTGCAGTAGTTGTTCCTGAGGGTACGGCCCAAAGTGGCCTCTTCAGAGCAGGGGTGTATGTGTCTGTGTGCATATGCCAAGAAACTGAGCTCTTAATATCCTCTGGAAAAGGTGGACCCATCTTCTTGCTCCTCTCACTCCCCTTTTGGTTTTATCTTTGTCATTTATAATGTCATCTTCATGCTTATTTTTAGTTTCTAGCCTTTCTCTGTTGAACTCTTCTTAGATTTTAATTGGCTAAATCAGGAGACTTGTAGCTGATTAATGTTTCCCCTCTGCAGCTGGATCATCTAGAATATGCATAAACCTTTCCATGCCTCATTTACTTCCAGTTCCTTTTCAAACAGACATGCACTGTTCCTGCACCTTCCTGCCTTTCCTCATCTGCTGTCAGTTTCTGTTGTACCTCTCGCTGGATGAATTGTTGTTCCAGCTGTGCTTTGGCATTTCATGATTTTATTCGTGCAACCAGAAATTATGTGTAAAGCTTCCTTACATCAGCAGTAATGACAGCGATACTCAGGTGACAGCTGTTGCCAGGTAGATTCTTACCTGAATTGTGTTAACAGTTTCTACTGTTGAATTGGTGAATTGAAGGTGTTCAACAATCACATAAAAAGATTGACTTCCATACCTGGAACATTTGATGTTGAGGAGTGAAATAAGATAACTATCTTTTATTTTCTTTTTTTTTCCTCCCCTGCATAGATGAAAAAGCCACTACAAGTCAGGCTGTTACAAAGTAGCTCCTCTTACTCCTTTCTGTACTATACTTTATGGATGAAATAAAGCTCAGTTTTGATGTGCTTCGCCTGTTGTTCATCCCAAATGCTAATGATTTTATTGTTATGATCTCCCTCTCTCCCTGCAGATCAAGATTAGAGATGATTTACTATGGTGAGAGATAGTTTAAATGATTAGAGGTCATCTACTACTGGCAAATTGCACCTGCTTTCTTCTCAAGTATGAGAGCAACACAGTGCCTTGTTCTTCTTTATGCATATGCATAAAATCTGATTGTCAACTGATGTCTTTATGATACACTTTTCAGAGTATGGGGGTGTTAAAGTTTGCACACTGTCATACCAGTTTTCTGGGAGAAGTTCCTTCACACTGAAAAAAAAGGTTATAGTTAAGTGGAGGATTAGGTTTTAGGCTTTGCATTTGCACTTCAATTCAAAAAAAGTGTTCTGTAAGACTGTGCATAGCTATAACCGGCATTTGTGAAGCTGGTGCATTCGCTAATCCCGTGGGAAAGTGCCAAACTTGTCAGTTTTTATAAATTGCTGTCTTTATGACAGGAAACTGGGAGGGGAAGGCTCTTGTATCTGAATGGAACAGCAAGGAGAAAATGGGGACATAAGGACAGATGTGTCCCCGAGTCACTGTTCTCTATGGTGGAAGCAACGCCCAGAGCAAGGGGTCTTGCTGAAAGATTGGATTCAAGCCATGAGAACTCTATAAGCATCCGGTAAATGTTTTGGCTGGGTGAGGAGAAGACCTCCTGGAGGACAATTAAAAACTAGGCAGGCTTTTTTTGCATTGTTTTGTTTCTGTTCAGTGCTGTCTAAACATAGCAACTATTTTTATGTATTCGTTGATGGTAATAAAAAATACTCTTTTCTTTTAACCGAACACGTCATCAGTTAAGGATGATTTGAGGATGAATGGCAAGCTATTGTCAACATGGTAGTGAGTCATAAACAGGGGTTCAGTCATGCTTCTAGCGTCCGGCACCCTCAGGCAAAATTGGGATTCCTAGACAGTTCCTAGATAACCCATCCCTAAGCAGCACAGACTGGCTTAAGAGCTTGTGATGCAGAATGTACCTCCTGGTTCAAGCATCCCTGACAGGACTGTGAGTAGGTCTCTAAACCTTAGCTTCCACTGAGTTTGTATTCACGCTCACAGTTGACTTCATGATCTGAAATATCATTTAATATGACCAGTATTGTGGCATGTGTCTGAAGGGCTGTAACTCATGGGAGGGTTTCCAATTGCCTTTGCTTGTTCTAGAAAGGTGATAAAGGCCAAAAGTTCAACCCCAAAAGTACAATATTTTTAACATGGTGGAGAAAAAACAGTGAAAATATATAGTTTGTCTAAATACAGTTGTTTTAAAAATCAAAACACTGAATGATAAAATTTAAAAAAATACTCTGAATATTACATTATAGTTTTTGGTTTGTCATTTTTGTTCTTTACTTCTAGACGACAGCTGTGTTATAACCTGTAATGGCACTGGCCAGAGCAAATACTTTATTCTGTGCGCTAAATAGTTCAATGAAATGAGCTATGAGGGAGGAGGAGACTGGTTGATGAACATGACTTAGTCCTTTGGCAAGGCCTGTAAAGCTCAGATGTTTCCTATGCAGCAGATGCTTTAACTGAATGTTATGAATTGCTCTTGTAAAGCACATTTTCTAATAGATGTCACTCTTCCCCCCCCCCTACTCTTTTGCAGCAAGTGACAGGCAGAAGTTTTGGTGAGAAAGATTTCCGTTCTGGATTAGAAAATGGCATTCTTCTGTGTGAGTAAGTAACACAGTTTTGAGCATTGAATACAATCTTGACTAAAGCTGAAATGCACTTTAGCTAGTATGTCAAATTGTTGGTTTCCTTTTGCGAGTTTTGACATTGTGCACACTGGTGTTTCACTACAGCATCGTTTCAGTGCCAAAGCTATTGTTATGGTGAGGATTGAAATGTGGCTTAAAGAAAACAGGTTTTGCAAAGTGTTTCCCTCACTCCACCCCAGCTCCTTAGTTGAGCTATGTAAAGTAAAAATGATGTTTGCTTTTTGGTTTCCTTTTATTTAAAGATGTTAACCACAGATTGGCAAATGGTGTTCCACACCTGCCTACAGGCGTCTCTGCTACAGTGAGGTGTTTTGGACCAACTCCAGGTCTGAGCACTGTCAAGAGTTAGCCATCTGAATACCATCAATACTCGGCTGCTTTTATAGTTTCTGGAAAGGTTAGGCATCTTCTAAATTTTGCCTAAAGGTGCATTTGAATGATGTGTTTTGTAATTTTTGGAGAAGAGATGCAAGTTAGCTTTTGCATGTTTCTCTCTGTGGTTTTAATAGCTAGTTTTTAGGCAAGTCTTCCAAAAGCATATTGTGGGTTTAGATGCCAAAGCTGGTGACTTTTAAGAGCAATTTGGAAGTGTGCCCAGTTGCCCATAGTTCTTTGAAAATCCCATGCAGGTTGTCAGGAGTTTGGGAGAATCCACTGATCTGAATCATCTGTATAGACTGAATTCTTTCCCTGGGTGTGCAGGGTTGTTGCTGAAGTTGATAAAAGTTGTCTTTGCACACCAGAAGGACAAAGCTTGTGCAGAACTGAATGCATATTGAAATTTATACACGAGGTCTTCTGAGATGTTGAGCTTGACCATTGCAGCTGTTGGTTAAGTTTTATGCTGTGGAAGGTACTAGAAGTTGGAAGCTTTTTCAGCAGCAGAGTTGAGCTAATATCCTGTAACTCAGCTCTAGGTAGCTTACGACAGCTTTGAAACCTGCTTGTGTAAATACTGTTGTATATCACACTGGTGTCATTAATCAGGCAGCTTGAACTTTAGCTGTTAAAGGGGGAAAAATATAAAGGAAATGATATGATCTAGTTTGATTGTAGTTTCATGTCTTTGCTGAGGAGTGGCTTTGGGAGGAGGGAAGTAGTTGTTATTGTTGATCAGAAGTTGTGTAACTCGGAAGGAGTGTGTAGTTTACCTCTTTGTATTTAAGGGTTGCCCCTTGCACAAGATCTCTCTCCTCTGTGTGTTCAAGGGAAGTGCTGTGTGCTGAATTGCTTCAGAGTGCTCTTTAAATGTTATTTAAAACAATTAATTAAAAAAATGTTTAATTGTGTTGCATGAAAAGTAAGGGATGTGTATCTCAAGATTAGATTGTAATCTTATCTGCAAGTAAGCAGAGGTAGTCTTATTTAAATGCTGTAAATTGTTAAGATGGAAAGCTTAACTAACTGATGTTTTATTAATGAAACAAATAAGTATGTATTTCTTAGGAGGCTGTGAGCTCCAGTAATAAGCAGGTCAAGGAACAACACTTGGTTATGCTACTAAATTCTTCTGTGATGTTGGGAAAATTGCTTGTCCTGGTTTACCACCTGGGGATCAGTGCAAAAACTGAAGGGATCAGTCTCCTTAACCTTAAATCTGAGAGGCTTTGATGTTTGCATTGCATCCTGCTCCTGCCAGCTCCGGTTAGTAGGTAGAACTCTATTAGGGTACAGAGCATTAACCAGAGAGCCACCAATTTTGCCTTCAAGTTTGGCTTTCTGATGATGAACAAATTATGACGCCAACAATAAAAGTGTGCTCCTCACTGTTTCCTAGTCCACTGTAAAATAAAGAACCCAACAGAAATCTGGGATGTAACACTGAGAACTCTTAAGGTATCTTCAGGAAGTACAGGCTTTGGCAATGTAGCACCAGTAGTTAATTTTTTACCTGTTGCTCAGTGAAGAAATGCTAGTAAAGCTGCCACAGGCAATATTGTCTTTCTAGACTGGACTTCTCTGGTTCATTAGAGACCTACTTGGGTACTTCATGAACAAAATCTAACGCTATTCAAGCTTTCTCTTAACCTCCTTCCAGTGTGCTGTGCTTTCATTGCAGCTGACATCAACAAGTAGATGAAAACCTGATCTCAAAGTCTTTGATAAGCTTCAGAGGACAAGAAAGAAATTATACCTATCTTATGTTTCCAAAGATGGAAGAATTCATTGCTTTTGGTCTGGTTTATCCAATTTGTTGAAATTTTAGGGAAAAGCCTTACCTGTTGTATTTTGTGATAAGGACTGAAAGTGTGCTTGCGTTCTGAGGGATCGGAGCAGCAAGAGGACTGGAAACTGTTGTCAGGAGAGAGGACACAGCCAGTGTACTTTGAATGTCTCAAACATGTCTTAAGCTACCTTCTGACTTTGCAGGTGTTTTGCAGAAGCGAGGCAGGATAGCCACCACCCCAGAGTCCATTCCCTAAACAGTCAGACTAGCCATGTGCAAAATAGCACAGGGGGAGTCTGTCTATGTCTAGAGCAGGATTGTCGGAGCCTTATGCACAGTAATGCCAGGCCTCCCTCCAGTTGATCCTGATGTCTATTGCCTACATAGCCCACAAACTCAGACAGGCCTCTCTACACTGCTTATAAATGATTCATTCACATCTAGCAATTACCTGCATATTTTAATATATGAAAACTAATACAACTAGTCGTGTGATGCCAAAATCTTGGACTCTTGGGATGTACGTGTTACGGACCACCAGCCTAACTAGCGGAGCAGCCCTACATGTGTGTGTGAGCCACAGGCACCCACAAGCCATGTGTACCTGCCTCTCTGGTAGTGTTTACGCTGTGGCTGCTATCTTGATCTGGCCTCATTATGACACTTACATAGCTTGATGCACTCAGGAGCTTAGGAGCATATTTAAACAACGCAGAATGCCATAAAGCGGCAAGCTGACAGATGAGAGTAACACAAGCCCTTCCTTCTTTCTGGATATTTGAAAACTCACTTCTGCAGTTGCCCTGATAATGCCAGCTCTAACTGTTCACCCAGCTGTGCTGAGAAGCCAGTGACTATGACTTCATTTGAAATGAGTTCATGGCTTCTTAACATAGCTGTTTGACAACAATGCAGATGGTGATTTCAGCAAGGGACATCTTAGCTAGGCAGAGGCAATGCTTGCTCTGTTCTTGCTTTGTGTATTAAATTCTCATATGCAAAGACTGAGGAGTTCCCTGGCTACACTTCTGCATGGGTGGGCAAATATGCCCTCTGGGGGCATGGTGGAAAGCTATATGAGGCAGGAATACAACACCAGTAGCAGGAAATACCACTAGAGATCCCCAGTTTCCACTCCAGCACGTTTGGTGTTTTTTCTTGTTACATAGCTTTAACATTCACGTTTGACCCAGATATCGTAAGAAGCTAGAGGATTAGTCAGGAATGAATTAGATCTGGTTGTTGCAATGCGTAGGTGTTCCTATTCTACAGATTCAGCCATCTGAATGCAGGTTGATTGCAAAAGAAAAAGTAAATGCTGTCTCCATCCACCTCCCCCACTGATTTGGGTAGTTCTGTTGCTTTTCTGAAACAGCAGATAAGGAAGTTGAAGTTGATTTTATTTCTAACCATGCAACAACTGCTGTTAGTAAGTTGAAAAATTACTACATGAAGACAAAAATGCATGCATCTTCCTGCAACCCTGCCCAGTTGTTGCTGCTCTGGTATTTTTGCAAGTGTGTTTTTAAGGTGAGCAGTTCCTTTCTGGTCTCCTTGCTGTCCACCTCCCCTTGCCCAGCTCTTACTGTGGGATTCCTTCTTTCACATTGGGCATTCAGCAGTTAGAGACGTCTTTGTGGGGATGTGACACCTGGAAAATGCAAGTTAGTTAGTTGCTTTGATATGACTATCTAAGGGCGTTACATGTCCAATATATCTGTAAGCATTTCTGACATGCAATGGGGATCATATTTTCTCTCAAGTTTTCTCTGGAACCAACCAGTACTAGGAGTCCAGCCACCCTGAAAGTTTGTATTGTAATGAGATTCTAATGTCAGGAATAGGACCAAACCATAAAGAAGAGTAACAACAACCATTGGGACATAGAACCTGGGCAAAGGACCTTAAACAACAAACTCAAACCAAATCCAAATTTAGATATCCGCAGAAATTATTTGGCTTTGTGGTGGAGTTCAACAGCATCATTATTTTTGTGTAATAGTTTGGGTTCTGTATGTAGAACAGTTTGGCTCCATGTCTGTTTTACATATGTAAATGCAGGCATAATAAATCTTTGATTTTTCTCAACCATTGAAGTTCTAACAACTATACCTTGAGTCATGGCATAAACATACACAAGAGGAATAACCATATGTGGTGGAAGATAGATGTCACTCGTGTGTGAATTCTGGATACCAACTTATGAGCATTTTCCCAAACTCTTCTTTGTTTCTTAGAGACACTTACTTTGTGTATTAGCATATGGTGTTATGTAGCTTAGTAAGATGTACAGAAACTATACTTATTATATGAGACCAGGATTCTTTGATTGTAACTTTTTTGTTATTGTTTTGAAAGAGCAGATGTGAAGGTATTTTATTGCTTTTAAGTAATTTTGTTAAAATTGGGTATGTACAGTCAATTAAGGAAAAGTTTTATCCTTTTTACCATGTAGGACAATATCTAGGAAAGGCGGTTCCCTTCAGCTGTGCATATTAGGAATGTATGATCTCAAAAAGTACAAGAAAGTTTTCAGGTTTTACTTTTAAATAAAAAAAAAAAAAGTGAGAAGGTAGTCATGCACATAGATTACTGAAATCGTATTTAAAGAAAAAGTGAAGTGTGGCTATAAATCTCAGTGAGCTGAAAGTGATTGTGATCAAGAATTACTTAATGAAATTTGTCATTTACTCTGTTAGGAGAACAATTTTCTTCTGTAAATAAGAAATCTTCTTAGCTTGTGTCCTTCATGCCACTGGTGATGAAAGAGCTGCTTTTTCTGAGAGAGCTGAGTTTCTTTGCGCTTGCATTATGGTTCTAGTGCATCTGACCAAGCTTTGGGCAGACATGAATGCTGTTTTCAGCCAGAGCTGGCTATGTGCCAGATCAGTGCAAGCGTAATGCTATGGAATAGTAGAACTTTGTCTTCTGAGTGAGTGGTACCATTAGGTATAGAAAACGGCCTTCACTGTATATATGGTGTTTCAGTTTTGGCTGTTTAAAAGTCTAGTTCTTCTTGCAAGTTAATGCCACTTACATAAAATGGTCATGCCACTTATGGAGACCTGGTAGGGGAAAACAAATACTGCGTCATCTGTGTAGATTGTAGGATTTTGCAGATACATTACGCTACTTGTCTGTCAGTGGCATAGGCTTGGCATCTGTTCAGCACCTGGCTGTGTAGTGTACAGTGCAGAGACTTTTGTCTTGCCAGATACCTCACTGGAGAAGTTAGTGGGTGCCCAGCTCCTACACTTTATTAAGCTTTTGTTCAAATTTTCTGTTCCTGGAAACTAACAAGGTATTTGAGTTTCATAGGCATACTTGAAGTTTTGAATGTGACCCATGCCTTGAGGTAAGAAGGGATTGGTATTCTGCAGTTTTCAGGCTCTGTGTTGTAAAGCCAAAACATTATCAGCATCATGGATTTGGCATGTCTCCAATTTAGAGAGACTGGCCCTGAGGCTCATTAAGCATTAAGATTTAGGTTCATGTGAGGACACTTGAAATAGTTTTATATGAATCCAGAGTTTTTAATCTTGTAAGTTTTATTGCCATGTAATAATGAAGAGCTGTTTATTAGTACAGTTTAGGTGAGGGGTCAAAGGTAATGTAAACCATAATGCTCAGCTGTGTGCATGAAAAGAGGAGAATAGCCATTGAGGGGCATGCTTGAGTACAGCCAGAATGGCCTGTCTTTGTATTGTTGTTAAAAAAAATATGCATCTCAGCAGACTAAGTAGTTTTTTTCAGTGGAGCTTTGTAATTGACAGGGCAGGAGACTGTGGAACACTGACCCATTCAAATGGAGCGTTCCTCACATGCAAAGCAAGGTAATCCTGTGAGAGGTTTCAGCTTTCCAAGAGGGTATGTTTAAGAAATTATATTGGATATGTACTTCAGGCAATTATCCATGGCCGTTGCTACTCAGTGTAAAACTTAAGTGTGAATTGTAAATCTATAGGTGCATGGGACCCTCTTCATGTCAGTTGTTGTGGTGGTAGGTTTTGTATAAATAGCTTGTGAAGCTATTTATACAGAACCTTCCCTGTTGCCTTTCTTGAGCTGTTCTGCAAGGCCTCTATCTTGTTAATATTTTTAGTCTTTGGCATAGCTAGGCCCATGCTGTCCTGTGTTTGGCATACTTGTTTTCCCAATGCTACATATTTACTTGGTTCCTGATTAACCTTTTACTTATCAGACTGGACTGTGAGCCCTTTATAGGCCACAGTCAGTTCTTTCCTGCTTGTTAAAACAGCACCTTGTTCATCTGATCCTACATAAATAATATCGGGCATCATTAGCAATCACTCAAGAATGTTTTCCCAAAAATATTTTTGTGACCTCAAGAACATCTCTGTATTTTGAAACTTCTTTGCCACTTCCTTTGCAACAAAATATTTTGACTTTTCAATGTGATTTGTTCATCTTTAAGACTGTTAGTGGATTTTTTTCTCTCTTTTCCAACTATTTGGGGCCATTTTGGACCTGCTAGAGCCTGAGTTTGAAATATGTGGATACTGAAGCTGTCTGGCCTAATAATTATCAAGTGCTGAAAGGCTGCTTGTTAGGATGTAAATCTGTAAAACTTAAGAACAGAAATGTCTCCGTGAAGGTTTACTGTGGATAGAATTTCCTGAACTCTAAAATATGAAATTCCTTTTTATTTTAAAATCAGGTCCTTAGTCAGCTCTTCTTTTTAGGAATATGATCTGTTATTTGAGCAAAGAACTCTGTTGGATACCTGTCCCTCCAGACTGGATTGATCTGTGAACATATATCGCTTCAACCTTTCTTTTTTTCAGTTTCTGAAGCTTATTCTCTGAAAGTGCTTCTCTTCCTGTTTCTCTTAGAAACAACTTCTTGTTTCTTTTTGGAGGCTGGGTTTTGGCAGCCATCCTCTGAATATTTTCTTAACTGACGCTTTCTTGCAAGAATTTCATGGGCAGTTGTCTTGGTGCTTTTCATTAGATCTTTTATCAGCTGTTGCCTGAAACGCCTTCTCTTCCTGGCAGAAGTTTTCCAAATTCTTAACTGGTGATAAACAACCCCAGGAGGGTCTAGTAGGTTAGTGGCTAGTACTGATTTCAGCCTGTCTGTCCTGCTGTGGAGATACCTTATCTCCCGGAATGCCAAGCCTTGGGGACAGCACCAAATAGAGCAATTGATTCTTCCCATACCTATCAGAGCTGGTTTTTATCGGGGGAAGGAAATGACCTAGCTTCTCCCTGAGTGAGGATGGAGTAGCTTTCCACTTCCATCATGCCCTGTTTCCATAAGGTAAGGCAGCTCTAAGGTTTTTGCTTCTGTGTAGTGTCTTCATTTAAGAGCTAACTATAGAAGAGTCCAAGCCAGCACCTGGCACAGGGGAAAGGGAGGATGGGTGTGTGGATGTTGTACTGAAAAGGGCAGGAGGACTTTGAGAAGTGAAGAACAGAGAATTGTCATGACTCGGGTGGGCAGAAATTCCAGCTGAGAGCCTGAAGGGTCTGGAGAACAGGTCAGGTGTGTGCATAGACTCAAGTTTTGTGGTTGCCGCCTGAAGAGGCTTGGGTTTACCCTGTTTTGGGTTATTGTCTTTTGGGTGTTTGGTGGGATTGTTGGGGGTTGTTGCCTTCATCATATTTTGTTTGAATTCTTTCAAGAACTATTTTATCTGCCATGTCTTTGCTCCTTTTTAACTGTAAAAGTTCCTTGAGATTTCATTATCATTTTCCCTCTGGTCATGTCTCAGAAACACTGGTCATATCAGGTACCAGAAAGCCTCAACAGAAGGATTATTAGTCTTTATTTTTCTGTTCTTTCTTTTTTCCTCCCCATATCATTTAACTTCCTGCATAAAGAGCTGTTAATAGTCCAGAATGATTTCTGTGAGAAACAAGTTGGCTGAAAGTTAGTTTTAAAAAATCCTCCCTCAACTTGCTTTGCCAGTAATCTCCAAAATGTCTGCTGGTCACCAAACCCCAGTTACCAAAAAGGTCATGCTTGGGGAATGTACCTACATTCTCCTTTTGAAAACAGTACAGAAGGACATTGTTTTGTGGTTTGTTTCAACCACTATTCCCTCACTGCATAGTATCACACCTTAAATTATCAGTATCTTACTGGGAGGGGAAGGAAAAAGGAGAAAATAATGGAAGATTTAAAATCATCCTGTTTTGTTATCTCTCATGACTGCTTAGTTGGACTCGTCCCATTGACATCTGTTTTCCTAGATGCAGGAGTATGATAAATAGTAGCAATACCTTAAAAAAAAAACAACCAAAAACAAAAAACCCCACCAAAAATCCAAACAACCAACCCCAACAAAAATCAACCTTCTATTCCAACAGATAGTTCCACTCTCTGACCATTTTACAGTCGCTCACCAACCTTGGCACAGCAGAACGTGATACACATTGATAGCAAGGTTTTGCTTTTTTCTTTAGAAGATGCACATCCATTTGAGGATTTTCTATGTTTGAAGAACACAGCTGTACAAAAACCTGAACTAAATTTATGCTTGGGAAAATCTGGGCTTGCAACTTGTGGTAGTCTGGGGCAAGACTGGAGACTGACATTTACATTAGGAGTGAGCTGTGTGTCTGCCCTTGATGCCATCGCAAGGATGAATGTATTTGAGCCCTGATGATTTTTAGTGCACAAGAAAAAGGACTGCTTCCTAGGAGGAAGGAGTTAGTATCAGACAGGGTCAGTAGGAGCTGGGAGGTACTCGGAGGCGAGTCGTGAATCAAGGTCTCAGTACAACTCAGGACCTGTAGGGCTTCAACCCTCTGTCTGAACCTGCCACTAGTGACCTTAGTGTCTTCCTTAGGCTGTTCAGTATTGCTAAACTGGCCAGACAGATCAGATGTCTGAGGCAGAGGATCTTCATGTGCCATCAGCTAGGTGTGTTTTTTCAGCAAGTGCCCTCAAGTGTCTTCCTGCTGAAAGAATGGCTGATGGAAGTAACTTGTCTAACATGATCTGGGGATAGGGCCTTAAATGTACATTGTAGCAAGGGTTATGTTCATTGCCTGCCCTCTGTGACTTGGTATGAAGGTGATAGGCTTAACTTCTGTAATGGAAATAAATGTTGTGAAAATAAAGCACTGTGTGTATGTTTCAGCTGATGTAGAAGCTGATGGGTTCTACATTGTTCCCATAACACTTGTCCTGCCGCTGTGTTTTCCATACCTTTCTCAGGGATTGCTACAATACAAATATACTTCTAAAGATTTAATTTAATGTCCTAGAAAGATCCATTCAGCAGGTTTTCCGATGCTTTTTTTAGTTTACCAAATTCATGATTCCAAAAGAATATGAAGTTGTCTTTTTTTGGGGGGTGGGAGGGGATGGGGTGGAGGGGAGGACTAATGTGATGCCATACAAAATTTTCAGAGATAACCGTGAGGTTGGACAACAAATGCTGGAAATGCTCACCTGTCCATAGATGCCTACAATGCAGGTGCCTAGGCTTGCTGTGCAGCTATGTGCAGAAAAATAGCTGTTTCTGGTTTTGGCCATGTTGAGGACTCCCTGATGTCTGACTTCTCTGCTGTCTGCAGTGCAGTAGGCAGGACAGTGCTGTGCCATGTACTAGTTGCCAGTGTTTCTGAATGGTAACTGGTGGGGGTTTTATACAAATTTTTTTTTGGAGTGGCACAGAAAAATAACAACAAATATTTATTAACAGGTCAACACACACTATTATGGTCAGCTTTAGGGCTGGGAGAATGACAAAGCCCAGAGCTATAGCTGCAGTGGGGCTGCAAATGGGGCCACCGTAATGGGGCTGGAGGAAGGTTTAGACTGCAGATGTTTTCTCCTCTGGGAAATTGGTCACTGGGGTCTTACCTGAGTGTCTTTGCCTCAGAAACAGACAAGGGTTAGGATTAGGGTTAGTGTTAGGATTAGTTTTGGAGGAGGGACAAAGGCTAGAGAGCTGCCGATCCTGTGGGTTTGCCAGAGGAACGTGTGTGCTGTGAGAGGCTCAGGGCAGCCAAGTCCTTTGGTTAGGGTCAGCAGGTCAAGAAAGCGTGGGACTGCATTTGTAGGGGGCTGCTGGTGGAAGGTGTGAGTTAGCGTTTTCTCCCCTGCAGACTCTTCTCCCTTTGCCAGGTCCCCAGTGCAAAATGGCCAGGGTTTTTATTTGCCCCAAATAACAACAGTAACCTACTGGAGCTGATAAAAACTTTGTATGTCACAGCAGATGCTCTATATGAGTCTCAGCCAGCACAGAAAGTGTGGTTTGAGAGTACTGACCTATGTAGGCAGAGGTGTATTCAGTGTCTTCTGTGTATTCAGCAGGGACAGATAGTAACTGTGTGAGTGAAGGCGACCATTGAGAGACTGCATAAACAGTACAGCTTTTCAGCCAGGTTGGTGGCAGAGCAAGCTTAAGCCACTCAATATTTTGGCATCTGGACTGTTGCTCTAGATGAGGCAATAATTCAGAAGCAGCCAGTCTGCTTTGGAAGAAATCTCCCTTTGGCACATTCTGCAGTGAGCAATTCCTGGGGGTTTTGGTGCCAGACTTTTAGAGATGTTTCCAACAGGAGGTAAACATTTTAATAATAGAGACCTTTCTTCCTCAGGCTTTTCCATCTTGTTCCATCCCGTTTCCTCCCTCTTCAGACTCCAAACGGTGATCTAAAATGTTGTTTATTCCCTGCTCCTTTCCTTCCTCGCATTTTATCCTTCTCCCATATTTCACAGGAAAGCCTGTACAAGCCATTTGGAAGATTTATATAGAATGGGCTTTGGCATTTGAGGTTTCCATTAAGACCTCTTTATTTTACTTTCTATTGCTGTTTATGGCTCTTGATCTGCACCTGCAATATTGGTTATGGTGCCTGATGTGTTCACATTTGAGTAGTAAAGAAAGTGAGATGTTTCAGCTAATCTGTCTTTTTTTTTTTCCTTCCTGAGACAGAATAGGCAGATTGATGATTGAAATCACAATGGAGCTACGGTATTTGGGAAGAGGCGCTCTGACAAAAAAAAAATTAAATCTTAAATTGCCTGTTGCAGAGCTAAATAGAAAGTAATAGTTTTATAATGTTGCTGCTGTGCAAGGCTAAAAGATTGGTTAGTGCCTTTTTGGGAAAAATGAAGTAATGTTTGATTTCCATCTGTGAAATAAAATTATGGTTATAGGAAGGGAGATGCGTGGTTTGTTTCTTGCTATTCTGTGCATCTAGAGGGAAAGAGTCGAGTACTTGTGTATAAAAGTATATTCTTTCATCATTTGCTTTTAGGACATAATGGTGTTAGATTCTACCTTAAGTAGGCAGCAGGAATAGTACAGCAATTTGTATGAGCTTGGGTTACAGAGTTTTTAACTGTAAGAAGATCAAGAAAATACCCCCAACTCCCAAAAATGTCACTCACATTGGGTTTGTTGCCACTCCTGATTATGGTGGTGGTGGAGATGTGGGGACTCTCAGGTGTGTAATAACACAAGTACAATTTAGGACACATCAGGCAGAAGCTTTATTAACCATGATCATAGAGAACATTCAGAACGGCATCTCCCCCTCTGTTCCTCTGTTCTCTTCAAATGATTGCAGAGACCCAGCCTATGTACTATTTCAGGGGGAAAAAGTGAGAAAAAACCAATAATTTCAATGTTAACGAAGCCAGGTGTCCGCCACTGGGAGGGATGGGCTCCTTAATGAGCTTGCTGTGACTGCCACAGTCCTAAGAAGGAATCAAACAGTAAATAACACGTGACACTATGGAGAGATGGCTCTTGGTGGAGCCTGTAGGAGTGGCACACCCCATGTTATCTTAGCTCAGAAGTAGGGAGTTAGAAACAATCACAGACTGTTAGCTTTTGGCTGGAAGGAATATTCTTTCAGTTAGGATAAATGTCTTAGCTAGACCTCTTAAATATTAATAATTAATAATTTTACCACCACAATAAGCTGCCGGAAGTGACAGTTCTTGAATGGAGACAGTGTCAGCACAAAGCGAGATTCCTCTTTTCCATAGTGGCTGCTCTCGTTTTTTTGAGAGTTTTAAATAATCATAGACATATTTGTCTTCAAAGATCTTGAATTTGAAGTGAGTGTCTTGACCTGATGATTTTTGTCTCAATGGATGGGATTGGTTGAATTTGCCTTTGAATAATAGGCATAAGTATTTTCTCTTGGGGGAAGGGTGGTAAAGAAACAGGGTTTTGTTGCAACAGGATTTTATAATTAAAATTCCCCACTTTTAGAGGCTTGGTCATTTTTTTGGAATATTCTAACAATAAGCAATGTCAGCACTTCTCATAGCATGTTCATGGGTGGTGGGGAACTTTGTCTGGGGGGGTTGCTAGTCTTTGGACACCGAACAGTGTTCAACTGTGGTATCCCTGGCCTAATGATGTTTTCATGACAAGGTGGGTTTTTTTGGACTCCCTTTTTATTTGTTTTCTCACATGTATGTTTTATGGGGACCTCAGTTCTCCACAACATATGCAAGGATGGAATTTAATTTGGAGTACGTATGCAAAAGAATAAACAGGCCACCTGTCAAGTGTATGTCCTTTCTTATTTTCCTGCAGTGCAGAAACTGCCGGACTGTTCTTCCCAAGCTATTGTGATACCCTGATACCTTCAGGGTTTCTGTTCTCAGGCCCTTCCAGGCATGACCTGGAGGCAATGGAGGCAGACTGATGTGACAAAATTCACCCAGAGCCTGTCGAGACTGATGTGATCTAGATCAATTTAGGATATAAAATAAATATTGTTGAAGTATGGTGATGTGGGTATTTTTCCTCCTGTCTTTCTTCATTTCAGTGGTGGAACTTTGGGTACACACATGTGTTTTCAGGAGGGGAGAAAGAGAGGACTCTACCTTTCCGGCCATACTGAAATCCTTGTGTGCTGGGGACAAGTGTTTAGTGATTTGGATTTTGTGACTTACCACTCATAACCACTCCTTTCTCCTAACAGGTTGCTGAATGCAATAAAGCCGGGCTTGGTAAAAAAGATCAATAGACTACCGACCCCCATTGCAGGTTTGGTGAGTACATCAAATGGAGAAAAATCTTTCACTACTGCTTTTTGCTCCTTGATTTTATGACTCTGTGATTCAGATAGCAATTATTTTTGTAATTTGAACTCTTCTAACCTACTAAACTCAGACAGTCCCTCTGAAATCTGAGCTGTCTGTATAGTCACCTTAAGACTTTCCAGCCTTTTTTTCAGAAGTGGGCAGTATTCAAGAGGCAGAGTATATTTTTGGAGGAAGAATATCTTCTTCGTTATACATCATCTTCCAGTTGTAGTGCTAGCTTTAGAAAGACTGGAACGTATGCGTTAAAGTCATCACCACAAAAATTATTTCATAAAGAAAGAAAACTGTACTTGTATATTTTGTCTCATATTCTCTTTCCCCAAAATACCACAGTCTGCAGATAACATTCATTGTGGGATTATCTAGGGAACTGTTTCATGTTGACTTTAAGGGCAGAGTAAAAGTATACCATAATCTGTTATAAGCAAGGAAGACCACAGAGGACGTGCTGACAGCCCATGGGCTCTCAGGAGCACCAGGTGCTCAGGAGGTCACCTCAAGGGGTGGCACAGTCCTATGCCTGCTGTTGGGGAGGAAGGTGGGAGTATGAATGGGTTGTTGGGTCTAACAGGATTAGCCACATAGGAATATGGCTGTATTGATTTTACCTTGAGATGCGGCTGGGCATAAAAGGCCCCTGAGCCTGTGGAAGGTGGCCATCCGATATACTTATATATGTGGTTCCTTTCTGTTCTGGTACTACTCACATTGCGGTTTAGTTATGCAAATTTCAGAACATATTAGTTGTTGATAGCTGAGGTTAATGTTACTTTATATAAACTGCATTTGAAAGTTCCAGTGTATTAGAAACCATCTTACATTCATTTTTCAGTTGGTTCTATAATGTTATTACGTAGCCTTTGAGGCTGGGTCCTTCAGTCTGTAGATTGACAGGCATATTTCTGCATAAGTACTGCATAGTTTTAGGATTTAATTTGTGATCCCCATCACCCTTTCTCTAAAGTTTCCTTGTATGCCTTTTGCTTCTAAAACCCATCTAGTTTTATTCCTACACAGTTCTATTTGAACAAAATATTTGAAATAAACAGCTGCAAAAGATACCGGTAGTGCAGTTTTCTTTTCCTTGGCTCCCTTTCAGGAAAGACTCAATTTTTGTTATGACTGTTTTAAGAGGATAATATTGAATTACATTGGTTTTTTTCTTATTCATATGTAAAATCCCAAAGGTAAGGTGATTGTAGTAGGAGCAACATAGAAAAAGTCATTATGTGTGTGCATTTTTCTCATTCCTTGAGATAAATCTCTCTTGCAAGATGTATATCTTCAAAGCATTACCAAAAGAGCCATTTTCAGGCTATTAATGATACAGCAGACCTTTTTTTTGTGTTGGAAAGTGACTTTTTTTACCTCTGTACCTGTGTCTTCTACTTACCTTTAGTAATAACTTCTCTAAATATTTTTCCTAATAAGTAATTAGGTTATTTAAAAAGTTCACTGGTGCTTCTAGCTTCTTGAACTTTACCAGTGGGTTTTCTTATCTACTGTTCCGTGAGTAAATTGCTCCAAACAAGGCAAGCCATCTAGATGTCCCCTTGGGTTTCAAAGGTGTCTAGTTCCATACCTGCTGAATTTTGTTGACATTTTTACTTACAGTGGTAAGTGGCTTTTTTAAGGATTCTATGTGGATTTAAATGATCAGATGTTCTAGTCTGTTATGTGTATTTATGATGTATTAAAGTACAGACATCAGGAGTATGTTTGAGCACAGGGTGTATCTTTTTCTCTTTTCTTACCTGTACCATGTCTGTGTGTCTGGAAAAAAATAAAACTGACAGTATAGTCCAGAAGCAGTTATACCTCATAGCTAGTTGACCACGTATGGGAGGCATTCCTTTATATTTTGCAATTTTTTCTTTATTATCTTAGCTTTGGTTCATGTGACATAGTATATAGTTACTTTCTTTTCAGTTATTTCACCTCAGTGAGTGTGATTTCCTCCAGTACACATAGAAATACTGTGAAAACTTCAGTACCTTTTCTGCCTTGTGTGAGATACATGCTTTTGAACTCCTAGATACTGCTTCTGCCTAAAAAGTGTAACTTAATCATTCTAACAGAATTAATTAATTAATTTCTTCCCAATAGTTGACAGAATAAGTATTTAGTTCACTAGTAGAGACAACAGGTAGGTTTTCTTTCTTACAGAGTTGGACCTAAAACTTACAATTAATTGTGAAGTACTCAAAGTGCCTTTTGTTTCATCTTTAACCTCCAGAGACACAAACAGGCATATATTATGTAGCTCTACAAAATGTCTACTGGAGTCTGATTCTCCAGATTATAGTCTATTTTTCTCCTTTGTTATTGTAAGGACAAATGAAGAAATATGCTTTACTGAAAGAGAGTAACAGTAAACTTGAAGCCTGTATCAGAGATATGCTGAGATGTTCATCTGGGACATCTGTTTATCAGGTGTAAAATTTTGCCTATCTTTCATGTTTGAGTGACTTCTCATACCACTGCTGTGAAGTATTATGTATAACTGGTCTACTGTTACCAGACTGAATTCTTGAAACTTCTCCTGGCATTTAAAGCTAGATGAATCTGCAGTTACTCTGAAATTCTTACCAGTGACTTCCTCACGTGGTTTAAGAGGGAATGGTTTATTTGCAGACCTTTTGTATACCAATGATGTAAGCAAAATTTATGGGTTATAGTGTTGTAGTGTTAAAGTAAGGACATGAGGATCTGCACACCACCATACTAAGCACAGGCCATATAAATACACAAAGATGATCTTTGTCTAGTTGCAGGTCTAAGTCAGGATGTGGATTGTATGCAGCATTGCCTATAGAATTACATATGTTCAGCTTGGCAGGCTTGTTTGTAATTTGCTTTGATCTCCAGAAGTGCTGACTGTTTCTGTTATCACAGCAGAAATGATACATTGCTTTAACGCAGTAAAACGTAGGACCAATGGTTTGGTATTCAGACTTAGATTTGATGAAATGCTTTCTTATTACTGTTCAGTATTCATTAATCCAGAAAGCTAATGCTCCCACCAAAAAGCAATTCACAAAAGGTCCAAAGAACAAATTAAACCTAGCTAGGAATAACAGGCTTTGCTGAAAGAGCCTTGTTACCAGAAGAAATTTCCTCATGTGAGAAATTGATACTGAATATCTTGGTTTTAAGATTGTCAGCTTTCCAGAGGCATCATTTCATGTATTTAATTGTGCAAGACTGGAAAACTGTTTTGGCTGAGGTATTAATTAAAAGACCATCTGAAGCTGCAGAAGTCTTGCAAAGATGGATTATTAGAGTACAGTGAATATAATTAATGTATAAGTGATTTTTACAAAACCAGCATTTTTTTCACAGAGTTGCTGTTGGTTTCTTTCATTTTGTATGACATTCACAGTGAGCAGAACTCATTTCTAAGGTTTCTACTAACTGCAGTTTTGTACAACTATGCTTTATTATGTATTTTATTCTACAGAAATAAAATTTTTCCAGCATCATTGTAGATAAGCTTTGCTCTATAATGTTAACCACTGTATGTTGACTATCTTTTTGCCTTAAACAATTTCTAGTTTTTACTTCCTCTCCATGAATAATGTCACCCGGTGAGAAAAGAAAAGGTTTCTGCCTTATCTTTTGTTTGACGGGGTTTAGGAGAGTTTATAGCATTACTTCAGTTCCTTGAACAATCCCCACAGGAGCTCAGACACTTACTTCAGAGGCTGTGTGAAAGAATCTCACATATAATAGTAGGAAGTAGTCAAGACAAAGTTGGAGGTCTGAACTTTAGCTTGGATCTTGGCTCATGTTTCAGCACTACTGAATAAAAATCTGTTTACTGTGGCATCCAGTTTTCAGTTTGTGTACGGTCCTCAAATTTGTGACATTTGAATGATTTAGCAATGGGAAAAAAAATAGCTCTGCAAAAGTCACCTGGTTGCATGGCTATTGCACCAAAATGGATAGAACTGTAACTTGCTGTTTAAAAAAGCTTGTTCCTTTGAAAATAAGTTGGAGTTTTTTCTGTGATTATTTTCCTAGGAGGTTTCTCTTGGCAACATGTTCTCTGGGAACTTGCTGTGAACCTTCTTAAGAATAGCTACCTGTCTGCTGGTGCTGGTAATTCGCTCTTATGCTGTGCTGTTGCATAAATTCCAGTATTTTTTTAATGTCATATGATGTCCCAAAGAAATTTCAGCATTGTATTAGCTTTCAGGAGTTTATGCTTCTAATTAAGTTCAGCAAATGAGATCTTTTTTTCTTCATGCAGTTGTGAACCGGAAAATAAAATTACAAGACCCAATATAGTGCAGTGTTTTTCACAGAACTGAAAATAATTAGAGAAGGTAAATACATGGAATTTAATGTGCATTATTTTTATCAGTCTTTCCACTCATACTTCAGTGTTACTTTTTCTTTCCCCTTAAAAATTCACCTTCTCATTCCTTTAATTTCTCATTTTCCTTTTAATTCTTTGTAGTACTTTCTGGAAAGAGCCTGTTCCTACTGCAATATATAGTTTCATAATACATGATAATTTCTGTTTCCTTATTTTGTACTACTTCTTGCTGCTTGCTGTGCAAGTTGTGATACATGTGCAGTAAACGGAAGCAAAATTTCCTGTCTAAAAACAGCAAGTTCTTGGCACTCCCGTCACAAAAGCATTTTTGTGGATGTTGATGGAAGGCAAGGTGTCAACATCATAGCAAAATGCTGTGCAAACTATTCTGCCGTGGTTTCTGTGGATCTTCTTTGCTAAATGGTAATTGGCTTCTCTATACCTCCTGTGCCTCCCTTCAGTTCTGATATCTGAATATTTGACTAAAACAATACTTAGGGTCTGGCCTGTGGTTCACAGCAGCACTGTGTGCTTTGGCTCATCACATACTGCAATACATACTGAATCCCTTCACTAAAACAACAGCATCCTTAAAGAAACAAAATTCCGTACAAAAAATGTGTGCTTCTGCTGTTTAGGTTTTTTATCCCTCAAGTTTTCTGGACTCTGTCTTTGAGTTCATTACTCTGCTTTCAAATTAATTTTTAATTTAGGGTTTCCTGCCTATTTGTTTTGGTGTCATCTGAGCTGGACATAGCTACCTTACAAGACTTCTGTTTAATGAATTTAGCTGTATGCTGTACTCACAAACACATCTTAAGTTTCATGGAGAATACAAAAATAAACCAACAGGTGTTTCTTAACCAGGCTGTTTGTAAACAGAGTCTGTGTGGAAGAATCTACAGTGATGCTGTAGTTAATTCATTGCAGAAGAGGAAAGCAGCCGTCAGTTTGAATTTGGCAGGAAGCCGAGAGGAAGCAGCATTGGTGGGGAAAAAATTAGATGCAAACGAGTACAAACTAAAACTTTACACTGAAATTCAGCTGGTTTTTTTTAGACTGGATTGAAGGTTTTATTTGCTTCCAATTAACCATGCAAATGCTGTCCAGAAAGCATTGCTCTCCTCCCATTTAGCGAAAAAACAGTGACTCAAATGCAAAACACAATGCTAGCATCTTGGTTAGTATTTTATTAGCTGAAATGGATGTGCTCGCTCTGATGTTGCGTTTGGCTTCAAAACTCTTGTACTTTTGAAACTGAAAACTAATCATTGATCTGACAGTAGCATAGGTACCGGAAACATATTTCACTGCTGCACTTGGGTTCAGCCTGTGTTGCCCAGGCTTCCAAGTTTGAACTTTGACCTGATGTATGGATGTAAGAGAAATATTAGAAATATTGGGAAATTAATAAAAGATGTGAACTGTCAACCAAAAGGGGGTGAAGGACCTCACATTGTTTATTTGCTTTTGAAGGTCTGAGCTGCATTTAGCTATAAAGCACACCCTCAGAGAACTGAGTTCAGCCAGCTCCTAGTAGTTTTCATGTTCATCACCCCACTCTGGCTCATGAGTGGTCCCTTCTGTCCTCAACTACCAGCTGGAGTGTTGCGTTTGTGATTGCTGGAGGTGAAACTTGAAGTGACACCTTGTTTGCTTCTGAATTGGCCGTTATTGATCCCTCCCAGGTTTCTGTGTGCTTCCTGTACCACTGGCCCCAGCCAGCACTCGGCCAGGGCTTCTGCAGACCAACCTCACTGCTGGCCTTAAAGTCCCTTCTTCTTCTGGATTCTTCCTTGGCTGCAGTGCTTACGGTGCACTCAATAAGCTAAGCTGCTTGTTGGCTGGGACCACTACTTGTCATGCTAAGGATACTGTCCCTTTCTGCCAGTGTCCAGGGATTTGTCCCTTGCTATAAGCTGAAGTCTCTTGTTTAGCGCCCAGAGCACCCCGAACAGTTTCCTTGTTGGGTCAGGATGGCACCAGCCAAGATGGGTAAAGGTTTGTAGGACACACCTGAAGGATGGCTGTGAACCCTAGCTGCTGTGAACAGATGCAAACTTTGTCACGTTGTTGAGACCTGTTGCCAAACTAGACTGGTTAGGATTCAAAGATGCAGCAGTTTCACAGGCAGCTTAAGCCATGCCCTGTGCCTGCCGAGCTCTGCCGACGAGAATATTGTGACTTGGTTTGGCCAAATGCTAATAATACGTGTAAGCTCTTTGTGGCAAGGATCATCTGCTAGTCTGTTTTTGTCTAACACCTCACCCCATGAGTCCTGTTCCATGGCCAGGACGCCTAGACAGTATGTTAATACAAATAATAAATAACACTTACAAAAATATCACAGGCATTCCTGTATCATTCACAGTCTGTTTTTAGACTGCTGTCCCATCTTCAGTCACCAACCATGGCTTTAATCAATAGGTTTATAATTAGCTTTATTCACATTGAATAATTTAAAATGTTAATTGCAGATTCAGAGGTAAGGGGAACCTTTTATGTGTTAAAGCCAAGAGAGTATGGTCACTGCAGAGGATCTCCTTTTTGAATTTTTGTTTGTTTTACACAGACACTGTTTTACTGCCCAGCCTTGAGAAGGGAAAGCCATGGTAGTACCATGCTTTAGAACAAAGTGCTTGATTGAAAGCAGAGAGTCTACCTGTTTGGGGGCTGTCAAGCCACCTCACAAAGATGTTATTTGTAAAACTATATACATAAAGGCTTAGTATAATGATTGTTTACTCTTTTTTTTGGACATAGAAAGTTTGATGAAGTGAAGGGTTCCAGAGATAACATTTGAAAATGGCAAGAAGAAAAACATTGCTGCTGCGGAAGCCCTAATGCTAAGCGGCTGAAATGTGAACTTGCCCTTATCATGGCATTAACCTTTACTGTAAATGACAGTCTTTCCTCACATTGGGGAGGGCAGCTGGCTTCCAGGAGGAGCTCATTTTGTACCATGGAAAATGCAGGTTGCCCACTGGATTAATTTTTAGATTTGCTTTCAGCTCCTAAAGCATCCTTCTGCAAGTTCAGCCATGACTCGCATTACATTTGTTTATGACTCTGGTTGAGCAAGTATTGCAGAAATGGCAAGCTTTTGAAGAATAATCTCTAAGTATCTGTAAGTATCAGAAAAAACGATAGTTTAACAAACAAAATGCCATTCACTATTTAGCTTAGGGCTGCACTAAATGAAGTGAAGAATCCAGTGCCTTCCTTGAGCTGTTGTCTTAGAAACAAAAGGCTACAGAGCAGAATGACTTAAACTCTTCAGGACAAACCCCGCTGTTGAAGCTTATGACTTCTGCTAATAGTTGGGCAAATATCATGTGCTCTGGAGACGTGTACTGTCCTCAGGTGTTTTCAGAGGAAAAGTTGGATGCCCTGAATCTGTGAATGTGTCGCCCATGCCCTGTGGTGAATGTGGCAGCGCTGGAGTTGTATCCAAGCACCTGCAATCTTTGGGTAACTTCTGTTGCAAAATCAATTAGTTTGCCAATGAAGATATCAAAAGCAGCACTGAGCTGGTGTGCTACACATGTTTAGGCCAGCACACATAAAATAAGTAGAGCTATGAATATCCATGCCTTAAGACTAAACAAATTATCAGCATTTGTCCTTAACAAGAAAAACTAGACCTCAGGCTATGGTTGGTTTCAGCTGCTCAGAATTTGACTTTCCTACACCTTCTACTGTGACAGCGCTAGCACTCGTATAGTTATTAGCTGGAGTGGGCAACTGATCTGGCTGAAAAATACCCTTCTTCATCTTACAGAATGTTAGCTGCATGAGCAGGAGTGTGGGCAGGAGGGAAGGAAGGGGCTCACAAAGTCAGGGTAGGAGATGTCATTTGATCAGTTTAAAGTAGTTCTGAAACTGCAGCTAGGGAGTTTAGACTTAGATGGCATCCTTAAGTTATTGGCCAAAATCAAAGGACATGAGAACCTGGGAAAGTCTCATCCCAAATCCCCAGTTTAAAGGTTGTCTGTGTTTAAAACTATACTTAGTAGTACTCTCACTCCCTAATTCTGGAAAGGCTCTCACAGGTTGGAGTCTGTAGGTCTGCACTATAAATACCATCTCTGATCCTCAACTGTCTTTTTCAGTGACATGTAGCCTCTGCTGCAGGGAACAGCTAGATGCCAGTATTTATTTGAAGAGAGTGAGAGCTAAATTCAGTGTAAGTGGGGCTGACCAAAGTAAAAATATTTGCTGTGTTTGCTGCTACCCTACATTCTTACAGCATCCAAGACACGGGTGCTGCTGCCCATAAAATCCACATGGTACGATCTGGAGAATGTTGATAACCAGATGGCCGTAACACTGGAGATGTGAGAGGGGAAGATGCCTTCCCAGTAGCTCTTAACCTGACCAGTCCCCAGGAGGCAAGCGGGTATAAAAGGTTCCACAGTGCGGTCAGACCAACAGATCTGCCACCTCAAAATGGGCCAGGGAGGCTCAGGCTTCCTTTTACCTTCTGCTTTTGTGAAAAGGGAGCAAGCATGAGTTAGTAACGGTCTGTTGTGACCCCAGCCCTTAGGCTGAAGATAGTGGCTGAAGAATGCTGTCTCTAATCCCCTTCCTGGCTGTGAATCAGCTCAGTGAAGTCTGTTGCAGTTTACGTCTGCTAGCAACTGTTCGTACTGTTTCTATGCTGAAAACCTTTCCGGGCACTGTAAGTGGATTTCTGTCAGATGATGTGCATGTTGCTAGCAGAAGCCTACGTGCTGAATGCAGATGATGGAACGTGTCTTGCTCCAAAGATCATGTTGCAGTTGTTGCCCTGGCTTAAGGCAAGCAAGCAAAAAGGCAAACTAGTGGAAAACTAATGCCTTAAAGATCCATTTGATTTCTTTGGTGTAAGAGCTCAGTAAAATTCTGAAGTCTGGTGCTGTGGTCAGGTGTTCCTAGAAGCTGAAATATCCGACACTGAAGTCTCCTTTCCTTCTGCATTCCTCAGTGCTCCTGGATTAAAGCTGCTTGCTTCCTGCTTGGCACGGTACTTTCCAATTGTAATGCGCTTCCCCTTAAATGTCCAGAGGTCTAATGATACTATTGTAAAGCTGTTAAAATTAATGCTGCAGAGGAAGCAGCTTAGTTAATTGCTTGTGCAAAAATACGGTGGTAGGCTGAACTAGCTGACTGAGGGACATCAAAGCCATTAACTGTTAACCTTTTGAAAGCTGAATAGCCTTGTGATACTATGTGTAAATCTGTTCCACAGCTTAGTAGGAGAATTACACGTTCGTTTCTGGACAAGCAATGTAACTAAATCTACAAAATTAATATGGCAGTACAGAGGCAATCCTCAGCTGTTTGGAGTGTTGTCCTTCTGTTAAAGTCCTAGCTGTTACCACATCTTTGTGTACTTCTGCCGCCTCATCTTCATGTGGGAAGCACTGTTACTTAGATGGCAAATGTCTGCTTCTGTTTGGGGCAATAGTGTGCACTGATTTATCACTGTGCAATGTGTGAAAAGGAGTTTTCTTTTCAGGCTTTTCAATAAGGGGGAGAGTATTGAACTTGCTAAAGGCGTGCATGAATCCAAGTGTGTACTGAGTTCAGCTCAGCTTTTTTCAGGCCATTCTGTATGCTCCTTCATCACCTCAGCTTTTCTCTTTGAATTGTACTAGTTCTCACACACAATTTAGAATCAAGCTTGTGTTTCCCCATAAGGCCAATGGTAAAAATGATGCTTTTCTCCCCTTCCTCCTCCTTTTCCTTTTTGGTCATAATGTTGGTGTTAACTTGGTCTCCTTTTACTGCAACAGCTAGAGAAATGTTACGTGACTTAGCATGTTGCAGTTGTGTTGGGAGGCACGTTGGACTGAGTGCCAGATGTGAATCTCACCCTTGCACCTGTTGTGGGCAGAAAACTTCAGGCATTAAACTGATAGCCTGGGCTGCAGGTGCTCTTGCTTCTTGCCTTTTATAACTGTTGGGTTGGTTGGGTGCTGCGTGGCTTGGCTGCACAGCCAACAAATCCCACGGGTGTTACCAAGCGTTCCTGGATATTTCTAATGCCTTGTTGCTGTTACCCTTTGAATACCATTTCTAGTTTGGTTGGAAGGAGGCTTGCTGTTTTTCCAAAACCAATCCTAACTTTACCACTCCTGCCTAGCAACAAACAACATTGGGGATCTTGGAGCCAATGCCTGCTGTTAGCTGAACGTGTGAGTTGCCAGTAGGTCTTTGCATCCTCACTTTGCTTCCAAGCCCTGATCGTGCAGTTGTAGAGGTTCCTGCGAAGCTGCTTGGTGAGTGCCCTCGGGGGGAAGCTGCAGGCCCGACTGCTTGGTGATGGGCACGAGGAGATGGAGCCCCGTAGCCACAACTGTAAAAGCTCAAGTGTCAGTGGGACATACGCGTACCATGCAGGCAGCAGCTAGTCTTTGGCTGACTAAGGGGGAGATCCAAGGTCATTTGGCAACTAGGGAGGGCTGGGCTGTGGAGCGGCTCTGTTTCCTTGGCCAGCAGTGCGTGGATCAGGAATGCTGGTCAGTGGTTTTTGATTCTAACCTTCCTGTCCTTCCTCGTGCCCCACAGCCCACAGCAGGGAGTAGGACCATGCTGTAAATGCTCTCTGCTTCTTGAGACTGTTTTTCAGACCAAAGCCGACAGACCTGCTAGATAAGAAGTGTGAAATTTATACATTGATTTCTGGAGTTACAGAGATCAGCCACAAAGTATTAGCACCACTATACAGTATGTCCTCTGTTATTTAAAAGGGAGGACGGTGAATAGGTTCAGTTATTTGAGGTTTCAAGTAATCCAGGGCAATTTTCAGTGTAATTAATACATGTCAGGAATTTGACCCTTGTGGGGATAACAAGAAGTTCTGGATAACTGAGGTGATACTGTAAACAAGTCATGAAAAACGTGCCAGAAAACTGTCTGCACAGGTCAGTAGCACAAGCTAATAAAATCTCTCAGCTTCTGATCTAGAAAAATAATTTATACAGCTTTTACTTGACATATGCAGAAGCAGAAGAAACCCTTTCTTTTTGTACAATTCTCGGATGTTTTCTTTTATTAAGTTTCTTGTGTTACCCCTAAAGAGGTCAGACAGCGGTTGCTTCTTCCACCATAATAACTGCATGAAAAGCACAACTTGAAAAGTCCTGAGTGCTGTGTGCATCAGACACAGACACAATGTTTTGCTGTGCTGTTTAGTTTCAAAGAAAATACAAGCAAGTTAAAAAAAAGCCTAAAATTACTACTACAGGCTTGATACTGTGTATTGAAACAAATTATGAACAAATGCAGGAAATGCATCAATCATTGGCAAAACTAGTTGCAAAGTGGTAAATCAAATGGAATGGTCCCCAGAGAGTTCTGTCAGAGCTTTTATAAAAGCCTATTAAGAGGCAAAGAGAAGTAAGTGAATAAATAAAGAAATGTTGTGCACCAAAAGAACACAGAAAATTCATTACTAAAGTCATTGTTTAGTAACAGACTTATGTAAAAAAGAAACTTAACATAAAGTTTGTCATAGGGGGATGGATTTGGTTTTCTTTTGGGTGCCTTGAGAAGCAGTCAAGCTAGTTTGATCTTCCTTCTTGGTGTGCATACCTGCATTTTTACGGTGCTGAATAGTGACTGGGTGGAATCTGGTATGTCAGTGGACTTGAATTTTAGATAAAGAAGAAGCAAGATAATTACATCCTCTTGGAGAGGTGTTGCAGTCAAACAAAAATTTGAGTAAGCAAGGTATTAGCCAAATTATATTAGAATGGGTGATACTTCAGCAATATCACACCAGTAGTTGTTTTTTCATTCTGTCTAAAACAACCAAAAGAGCAAAATTCAATCCAATATGGATTAGTTTGAAGGGAGTTCAGGAGCTGTATCTTCAGATATGCCTGGCTCACTTTCTGAGTGTCTCAGATCTTTGAATGATGCAGTCAGCAGTGATCAAAACCTGCTTTCCTGCAAGGTACCAATTTACTGGTATCGGTCTCCTTATCCCTTTTATGCTAGATGCTGTATGGCGCCTGAGGTCTCCACCTTCAGAAGTTTGTAATTAAGGAACAATACGTAGATGGAGCTGGAAAGAAAACAGAGAAACAAGGTATTTGGTATTTGTCAGCACAGTGTTGTCGGCAGTCCTAGGACCTAACTTCCATTAGCTCTTCATAGACACGACTGTAATGCAGAATTTTGGGGATAATGGAGTAGTTCTGGTGAAACTCAGAAGAGGCTACTTATAAGCATGAGGACTGTGCGTGAGAAAATACAAAATCCAAAATCTGCCTAGGGTCAGCACCCACAGTATTAAGACTCAGTTGGCTAGTTCCCAGGAGCGTTTGAGACCTTAAATGCTCTTTAGTCCTTACCCTGTGGTTGATCAGAGATTAATCACTTGCTTTTTTAAATACTATTACCCAATCTCTTGAGCCACCCAATCCTGATTAAAATTTACTTTCTAAAACATGATCTTAGAGAACTGAAACTCCTTGGATTTCAGATGTCTACATATTTTTTGAAGACCTGTGAGTTTTTGGTGTTCACATACTTGCATCAAAAATTCTTGCAGATGGTTTATCTTCCCAAGACTAGTTCACCTTGCTATTCTGTTTTGTTTGGCTGAAATTTGGTGAGCAATATTAGAAATCCAGCACTTAAGCCTGCGTACAAACTATTATGTAAGCAAACTGCAGACCAAGAACTTCAAAGATTGTGGTTAGTATTCTCCATCACAGCTTCCAGTATAACTTACTGTCATTGTGTAACAGTGCGCAAATATGCTTGTCCTTTATGTTTACCATACAAGTTGGAGGAATAAAAGTGCCAGACTGAGGTTAAGAAGCAGATGGGAAGTAAACAAGAGGAAAAACGGTCAACTGCTTTATTCAGGATAATGGAAGGTGGAGTTTAGGATATTCCAGAGAATGGAAAACCCTGGATAACATCCGTGGTGTGGGTGTGAGCAACCTCAACAGCCTGCTTGGGTTTGGCAGCAGCATCTATCACCCTGGACCCAGGATGGCTCTTGTGGGAGAGCTGCTTGACACCAGCGCCTTTCCTGTTCGAGGGCAGGTGGCCCAAAGGCATGAGATCAGCTTAGCAGTGCAGCATAGCACATTTAAGGATTTCCAGGTAACCAAAAGCCCCAGAAAGTGGGCGCTGCTCATGTGGTAGCTGCAGGCTCTCTACGCCATGTACTGACACTCGGTCACATGCTGAAGCCCTGGTACAACTCTGGGCTGGCTGGCATGTAGCTGCAACAGGTACGAAGGGCATGTGTGCGTGCCCAGGGTCTCGTACCTCCTGGGTGCTTGGGCTTCCTGTGCTGCAGTTTGGGCAGTGTCTCCACATCACCCAAGGTGGTTGCATAGCTCTCTAGCCCCTGTATTTCGCTGGGGCTACATCTGTTGGCCTTGTAAACCCCAGGTAGCTCATAGTAAGGTCTCTAGATTAAGGGCTGATTAGCTTCAGCGCAGTGCTGAGCCTCAGCTGGGTGCATGCATTCAAGCAAGGCAGTACTGTCTCTGATGAATGTTCCCCAGTTGCTAGGAAGGGCAGTGTAGAGGTGCTTGCCAAAGCCAGTAAGTCCCGCTGGCCGTGAGATCATGTTGGGTAGCCATGTGTAACGTTTGCGCTCTCCAGAAATCTGTGCCCGCGGGAGTCGTTTGGAGACATGTGAGCTGGCCGGAGACTGGGGCTCTGCAGTGCTTTAAATCAGCTAAATTGCTGGCAGCTTCTTGTTGGCTCTGGAGCTAGTACAGCTGCTTTCATAGCCCATGAAGTGTGGCCTAATAATCTTACTGGACTCTACTGGTTCTGCTGTCTGGATATACCTCTCTGATCAACAAACTGAACTCTGAGTCCCATCCCTCTGTTGAGGAAAGGAAAAAATCATATTTACTTTTAAATTTACCCTTTTCCTTTATACACTCTCATCAGCCAAGCTTTACCTCGATCTGTGTAACATGGCTTTAAATTGCAAAAGTTTTCAGAAGTGGCAGGTGTGTAGTTGGAAGCTTGTTTGAGGGTGTATGAACATCTCTGCTAGCCTTATTTGTGACTGTTCTGAGCAGGAGCCACTGGTTGTATGCAGGTAAGCTGAATTATAAGCATGGTTGGCTGTTTTCCTCCACAAACAGAAGGTGATCTCAAGTCTGGTTAGGACAGAGGGTAGGGTAGAGGCTGAAGTTTTAGGAATAATCAGTGATAGATGATTGGTTTCCCCTTTCTTTTCCCTCCACCAACAAATGTGATAAGCTATTTCTGCCATCTCCACTCCTTAGTTCTTGTTCCTGAAGACTTGGCCTGATGCTTGTATTCGTCTTCCTACCCTTGGGGTTTTGTGCATTCCTAGGGGAGGGAGGATGTTGCAGTAGTATGCCTCAAGTACGTCTTTGGTGTGTAGACAGAAAACTGAGCAACAGGAATATCTGTCCTGTAGGAGGAGAGATCCTTTTCTGTCCTCTGTTGTGCTGTCCAGAGGAACCAGAACCAAGACACTGGAAGAGCTGGGCAAAAGCCTTGCAATAGGAATACGCTGTATTACAGAAGAGTTCCTTCCTTTCTTTCCCTCTTGTTTCAATAATTTATTTTAAGCCCATTAATTCGAGGAAATTCTGCTTCTTAAATACAGTATGTTATTGTACTACTTTTTATTCCTCCTGAAAGCTTAGTCTTCACAACTGCAAATGACTCTGGCATCCAGATGTAACCCATGAATCCTGCTTTCTGAATAGCCTTTCAAAGGCCTGTTTGCATGACCTCTGTAGACTTAATGAACAGTAGTGATTTAAGTTGGCTATTCTGGATAGTCCCTCTAGGTTTGCGGGTACCATAGCTTCATGAATAATTGTGCCAGTTCTTGAAGTACACCTAGGGAATGCTTTACAGATGGTTGAAAAGGGATGGAAAAGAAATCACTGCCAGACTGTTGGGTAGCTCATCTTGCCTTGAATATCTACCACAAAAAGACTCCAAAACTGGAGATATTCAAGATGACTGACAGTTATGACCATGATACCTAGACACCAAACGTACATTTTAAAATCTGAAAAAGAAACAACAGATAAATGGATTGAGTACTGTGGTATTCAGCAGTTTAGGCATTTACACTGTATATGGTCAAAGTTAAGAATGGGCACTGATTTACTTAGCATAATTTTGCACGGATATTTTGGGTTTCTGTAAAATGCACTTCCAGCAAACTGAAAATTATTGATTTCCTTCCGCTTCCTTTTTCTCACTGAAGTAATTCTAGACATCTAAAAGACATTAAAGCTTTCTAATTATTTTTTTACTGGAAGTAAAAATAATAACGTAGGTTTTCCAAGCGGAACATACTGGAAATTCATTCAGTACAAAAAAGCAAATAATACAAAAAAGCCCAACAAAACAGTGGTTTTTGGACTTGAACAGCTTTCAGAAGTATTTGCAAGGAGACCCCAACCTGTACATTAAAGAAGTCCAGTATGTTTTATGTAATGTTGGCATGAAAATGCAAAGCTATGAGTGAGGGGAAGATGTATATCAGGTATCATGTAACAGCAGCAAAGAGATTTCTGATGTTTATCAAACCTTGAACACCAGAGATTATTAAAACATATTCGTTGGCAATAAAGAGTAGATGTTTAGTTTGAAAGGAGAAATGGAATTTGTTGCTTTTCTTGCAGAGGTCACGAATCTATCAGGAATGAGTCCTCCTTGGCAGTTTCACTATTTTGCTGTTTGCCTTGGGGAACAGAGATTTGGTCTGATTTTAACAGCTACTGCCAGGCCCCTGGCCCCCACAGGCAGCTTTCTTGCATCTTTTGAGGCCCACCTACAGCAGTTGTACTTGGACATTGGAATGGAGAGACCCTCCAGCCACCACAGCCGCAGGGTGTCCTGATCCTTGCATGGTAGATTGCTGTCTTTGATGGGTGAAGTCCGAGTGTTGGCCAACTGTTGCTATTTTTTGCCTTTAAATGGAAGATAGCTTTGCTTAATATACCAAGCAAAAGAAAACATACCACGTAAAAGAAAGGGGCAAGAAAGTAAAGTCATGTTAGTAGTTGGTAGTTGCTGCAATTAGGAGAAGCATTATGAGGCTGCCAGGCAGTGGTTATACATTCATATTTAGAGGTTTCATGTCAATTTGATTTTAATTTTAGGTACCAATTTCTTTTGTACCTTCACAGTTGCAAACCTTGAAAATAAACTACAAAATTGCAGCTGTTCTCTGGCCCTGGATGTTCAAAGTGTTGTGCTCAGCTAGTTCAACACAGCTGGATGAAGCAAAACTTCAGATGAGATTCATCATGCATATATTTTCATAAAAATCCTGTATTTTAGTATCATAGAATCACAGAATCATTTAGGTTGGAAAAGACCTTTAAGATCATAGAGTTGAACCATTAATCTAGCACTGCCAAGTCCACCACTAAACCATGTTCCTAAGCGCCACATCTGCATGTCTTTTAAACACCTCCAGGGACGGTGACTCAACCACTTCCCTGGGCAGCCTGTTCCAAAGCTTGACAACCCTTTCAGTGAGGAAATTTTTCCTAATACCCAACCTAAACCTCCCCTGGCACAACTTGAGGCCATTTCCTCAGCTTCAATGAAATCTGCTTCTGTGTCTGAGTAGGAAGACAGCTGATAAATGACATGGGGAAGGTAAGAATTGAGGCTGTAACTCCAGTACCACTTTGTGTCTCTAGATTCTTGTGTATCAGAAAAGCATTGGATCCAAGTCTCACTATTGCTCATTTCCAGTTACTTCTTTTTGTCCTTGCCATCTGCTTTAGATGCAGTGAGAGAAGAAAACTAGAAACAGTCAGCAGTTATCACAGTATTTTTTCAGATAGTCATCTCTGAACATGCGTGCAGGTACACTGATTATGCTTTAAGTTACCTATACTGGTTTATACTAGATTATGCTGGCCAGGTAATTGACCCTCAGACATGCCTTTTCAGGTGGACAGGCAATGATGCACACAGGTTTTCCTCATTTTCTTCTCTGCTACCCTCACTCCATCCCAAAGGTCCTGTGGCACGTTGCATCAGACAGTTCCCTGGAGCTGGGTCCCTTGAATAGCCAACACTGCTATTCCTGAAAAACAAGGTTATTTTCTCTACAGTCAAGTCAAAACGTAGAAAGCTGGCATTGGGTAACAGTGCCCTGAGATATCAAATGTGATCAAAGGGATCCCATGAAGCTTAGAATCTGCAGGCAGAGAAAGGAAGGCAGGATCTGTGAAAAAAGGTAGTGTCTTTTAGTAGACCATAGTACAATATCTTAGCAGGAACACATAAATAGCTGTTTAAAAGCATTTGTTGTGCCATGGCTTAACACACGATTGCCCTGACAGCACTCAGGAAGGGCAAAGGTTTATTCAGCAGTGTTCGGTTGTAGCTGATGGCTGTACATAACACATTAAGGGCTTATTTCTCTTGGAGCTTAAGCTATTTGCAGTGTTCCTTTAAATTACCCCAGGGTACTTTTTGGGTATGCTGCTCAGGAGATAATTCAACTTTATTCATCTACAAATTTCCTGGGTGGTGGTTTGTTTTTGTTTTTTGTATGCAGGGTGATAAGCTTTAACAGTATGTCTAGTGAAAAAATATACTCTCCCATATTAAATGCTCAGGTTAGTTTCTTTGGTGGTCCCATTGCTTGGGCCCCTCTGACCACCATATCTGGTGTAGTAGTCCTTATGACTTATGAATTAAAGTTCATGTATTTCTTGGTTTACTTTAAGCAGTTTATTTGGGATGGCTGCCTTTGAGATCTTCAAAATCTGTAGTCAGACCGTGTACTTCCCTTAATGCTTTATCATGTTCTGATAATCACACACAAATAAACCAAACTTAGAAAACAGCATGTTCTCCTTAGTTGTGAATTCTTGACCGTTTTTGTATTTTGCTGTAGAGCTCAGTTGTGGGGCAGCAGCCGCTGGGGTGTGCTGAGAATGGAGTGTCCAGTTTCCCCATGAGGATGTCCTGAGGGAAGTGCTGTGGCAGTAGCTGCGGTTTCAGGGTTCCTTAAAATCTGTGTTTATGTGAAGTCATGCTCTCAGAATTCATCATGTGAGTGCAAATAAAGGTCACATTTGCCTTTGTGATCTTCATGACCCGCCCTCAGTTAGACAGCACAACTATTGCCAGGAGGCTCTGTAAGAAGGGGTAGGTGCCATGGATGCAGAGCTCGGGTTGCAGTGAGAACACTGCTGTTGTGATGTTTCTTTCCTTCTTGTCTTTTTTGTATCTCTTTCCCCAACCCGCTCTGTGGCAACTTTTATATTGACCAACTTCATAGCCCAACCAACAAGGCAGAACAAGGTAAATAACAGTCCTTTCCATCACAGCAGAAGGAACCATGCTTGGCTTCTTTTCACGGTGTCTTTCCCGTCCTTGTGTTTTTACCCATCTGACTTCAGATTTCAAGGTGAATTCCCAGCAGTTTCTAGGTGTGCTTGGCTGCACTTCACTGTACGTGAGCCTTGCTTTTAACCCTGCTCTTGGTGAGCTTTATTAATCAAAAACGTAAAAAGTGGGTAGCAGAAGAAATCATGAAGCTGAGGCCCAAACCCTCACAAGCCAAGTGCTGTCATCTGGTAATAAAAAGCTGTGGAGACAGGAGGGAAAGGAAATGTCCTCTTCCTTGGCCATAGCATGGCTGTTACCATAGAATATGGCATCGGATAGGCACTCTCTCTCCAAGATGGGGTGAAATATGACATCTGGCTGACATCTGGCTGTGATTTCATCAGCGTTGGAGCCAGTGAATAGCCTGCAAATGCTTTGGGCTTTTTTCCCTCCCTATATTCTGTCTTCATTGCTGTAAACAAAGCCATCTTACTCGGGGTGTATCTTGAATCTGAGAGAAAGCACATAGTCTGATTGCTCTCTCCCCCAAAGACAAGGATGTTGACTGAGCCCCCATTCATTTAAATGTTTTATTTGTGCCTTCAGGGATAATGACCTGATGCAGCAAGGAGAAATATCAGAACCTACTTAACTAGTGAAGTCATCGGGTTAGCCTTGTGCTCATGCTGCCTGCACCCCTCCCACCCCCCCGTGGTTTGCTTTTGCCTGTTGGTTTGAAGGCTGCTCTAGCTCATGTTCTTTTGTGTGGTCCCCTCCCGTTATTTTCTTCTCTTTCCCTGTTATCATTCTTCTTTCCTGTTTACAGTGTCTCTTCCCTCCTTTTACATCATACCATGTTGCAGGAAATTTAAGCTCATTTTAAAAATTTGCAGAAATAAGATACATCGTCCATTCTGTACCCAGCATGAAATTTCACTACCTGCCGAGGACCTGCAGTGCCATTTTATATTCTGTGCTCCTTGCATTTGTCTTTCATTATAGACAATATGGCCATTCCTGTTCGGGGGTTTTAGTTATATCCATCATACAAATGGTAGTAATACACTGCATTGCATAAGAAGCTTATAAATGTGGTTGGAATTTGTTACAGGGCAAAGATCTTAAAAAGCAAATAATCTGATGGTGAAAGACAGGTTTAAGAAAATGTCAAAGACAATTTCTTGAGTAGGGCTCCTGTACTTTGGTTTTCTCAAAGAACTGCAAGCTTTTAATTTTAAACATTGTGGGGTTTTGTATCTGGAGGATAAATGTACTCACAATTTGATTTGCTTAACACATTTCATTTATTTTGGGCTTGTTTTTTACAGTCCCAACCCCACCCCCAAATTTCATGGTGTGATTTTGAGGTTTCTTTTATTGTTGCTTGTTTTCAGTGTATTAATGTAGATTGAATGTGCTCGTGTTTTATATGAGACTAATGATTGTAACTATTAAACTAGTAGCAAAAGATTTTGCTGGATGCCAAAAATGCTGAGAGCAGCTCTCTGAAAAGATAAATGGAGTATGTTCTTTCCTGTGCCCAGCTTTCCCTCCACACTGTCAAAGGAAGGTCAGTTTTATCGTACCAAAGTGGTGTAAGGTAGCGGTATCAAAGTTGTGCCCTATCCTCTTGCTCTAGGCACCTGCAGTTTTCCAGCCTAGTAAGCCTGGCTGGAAGCAGCGGGATCTAAGCACCTTGGCAGGGACTGGGCACTTCCAGCTAGATCTTCGGGGTCGGGTACCGAACATCTTCTGGCAGGCTTAGGTATTACCTGAAGATGGCTCAGAGCCACGTTTGGGGTTCCTGGTCTGTTTTGTGTAGTCACAGTGTGCTCCCAACAGACCCCTTTTCTTCACAACGGTTTTAGGGTGGGTTTTGCCTCTTTGTTGAGGGAGCAGAGCTGTTGTTGGGGGAGATGCATCTCTTGCTTGTTGATTGCCCAGAAAAGAAGCAGATAGAGGCTTGGCTTTCTTTGCAAAGACAGTCTTTGCCCTCTCTGCTGAGCTTTTCAAGGTACTGCCTGTCAGGCGTTCCGGGCTGCTGCTGCTCCCGGCAGGCCTGGCCCTTCTCCCGGCGCATCCCTGCAGCCCTGCCTTCGCAGCGGCACGGCTTCACCTCCTGCCCGCCTGCGGGGTTCCCGCCGGTTCCATCTCATCTTCTCCGCGGCCCCGTCTTGTGCCTCGGGGCTCGCACCGCGCCACCGGCCGTGCCCACCGCCCACCCTGCCGCTGCCGGCCGCCCGGGGGGGGCGGGGGTCGCGGCTCCCGGCCGGCGGGCGGGGCTGCCGCTCCGCAGCCTCCCTGCGCGGGGGCGGCCAGGAGCCGGCGGGCCGGCGGGCGGGTAAGTCCTGCTTCCCCCACCTCCTCCCAGGGTCGCTCGCTGCCCTTGTTTCCCCGTCTGGCGTTACATTTTCCTTGGGTGAGGCTGTTGCGTGCCAGAATCCTGCTGGGGGCTGTATGCAGCCTTGTCTCCCCGGACTATGGGGGGGGGGGGGGGGGGGGCTTGCGTGCAGTGCTGGTGTGCGGGCATCCTTCACCTTCCAGAGATTAAGCATCCTCAGTTTCGGAGTGAATGTGTCCTTCCAAATCTACTGATTTGGAATCTGCCATGGAAAACAATGTTCTCTGTCATTCTGCTGGATATACAGTAAAGTATATTGTGTAAACAGTTAAACATAAATATACAGCAAACCATATACATATATAGTAAAGTATACACAGTAAGGCACATCGGATAAAGAGTAAAACATAATATATGTGTCTGTGTGTGTATATGCATGTATGTATATATAGATACACACACATATATGGAAAGTTCGCAGCCTTTCTTGTGTAAGTTCTTTCCTGGTGGACTTGAGCTGAATATTTTAATGTTTCCAGCTGCTTGTGAATCAGTCAAGATCCATTGCTTATATATGAATAAATTATCGCCACTAATGATTTATATAAAATGGAAAAATGAGGGAGTTAGGAAGAAATGTTGAGATTAAACAAAAGGCTTCTAGGAGTCTGTATTGGAAAGTGCTCAGAAAAGCTGTTGGGAAATATATATGTATTTTTTTAGAAATCTTGCAATTGATTCTGGAGCAGAGAAAATTTAAACATTCCAGAAAGGAAAAAGGCCACCTGTTTGTCTGCAGCTGTTCTGCAAAACAGTGCCGTGCTGCTGGCAACTAATAATATCTCCAGCTCGCAGAAGTGGCGTGCACTTGGCATTTGATTCAGCGTTCTGTACAGACATACAGCTTGGCTTGCTTTTGTTTTCCCCAAGTTTATCTGTGTATCTCATCTAGGCCACGCAGCAGCACATCTGACAAACGATGGTTCCACAGTGATAAGCTGTGGGTCCGATCTGCAGCATGAATACAGTGAGAGTATTTTGTATACTATTGTGGCAGATGAAAGGAATGGAAGTGGGCCAAATTCAAGCTGTTTGCCATTGCATCTGATCAGCAGATCCTATGGAGAGAATTTGCCTGCTGTGGATATTTGATTCTCACTAGCTTGAACTGTCTTGTGTGTTGGCAGTGCTACCGTGTGAATTTGCAGTGGCTTTCCTGGGTGTCTGTCCTGCACAACTGCCAGCGTCTGTGGGTATTTTTTACAGGGTTCAGGATTTTGTGCTCCACTTTGTGAGGAAGATGACTTAATGCTGTACAGTGAACATTCTTTCATAACACACAAGTTACCAGCTTCTAAAAAAAGCAAAACACCATGATTGCAAGTGAGCAGTATCTTATTTCTTCCTCGCTTCCTCCACCTTCATGGACGTGTAACCCTTCTGCCTTCCATTCTCTCAGCATTACCTGCAGGTGGTCGTGGCAAAGTGATTTTGTAGAGGTGTCTTGTCAGGTTACACACCAGAAAGGGTGAAAAGCTGACGGTGTTGAAATGCAGTTGTGAGAGCAGGAGCAGGTTTCCCTTCCTTCCCGTGCATCCTTCTGACTCAGTTTTCAGGGGGTCAGTGCCCTGCACCCCTGTTGGTCTGTCCCTGCTCCTCCCTGGCCCTTCTTGCTGGTTCGTGGCTGGCTTTGCCCGAGTGTATGTAATGTTTTGTGCGTTGGTTAATTTTTCAGTTCTGAAATACAGTATAGCAAAAAAGTTACATTAATAACTTCTGCATCTAATAATTACAGGTAAATGACATTGCCTATAGCGCTGATCTAACAGTAACTGTCAGGACTCTGCTTAGGCAAGCAGAAAAGGGTTGGGGTTTAACCTAGCAGTGTAGCTGTCCTGTGCTTGTGTCCTCTGTCACCACACTGAAGCATTTCTCTTCTCTAAGCAGACTGTTTAGAGTTTGTAATTTTATAGATAAATCATAGATAAAATTTTATAGATACCTATAGAATATATAGATATAAAATTTTATAGAAAAAAAAAAGATAAAATTTGCAAAAGAAGTTTAGACTGTAACCTGTGAGCTTGCTATACTTCTGGGCATATGAAGGACAAAAGCCAGAAGAGGATTTTTGATTAGTGATGTGGACTAAAACCAAGAGGAGCCAGCATGAGACAGCAGCAGGTCCTCTGGGGCTGTAGGAAGTGATGTGCTGACCAAGTGACCAGTCCTCCATCTGCTCCAGCTGTGCACCTGCAGCAAGTAACGGCTGAAAGACAGTATCGTCTCCATTTAATGTATAGAGGGAGTTGTGCATTAGTGCCTTGTAGGGGCTGACAGAGGGACTGAATTCTGGTCGTGTGTCTGCTGAGACCACTGTAAAAGATACCGCCCTGTTAGCTGAGGCACAGCAGCTGGCCACGCTGCGATCCTTGCTATTGCAGTGTGACCTATTTGCATGACCTATTTAACTCTGCCAAGTTGTAAGGAGCTGGGCATGCACATTAGGTGCATGTTTTCAGTCACTTATTTAAAGTAAGGATGTTTTATATGTGTTCCTGCTTGTAAACTTTTTTTTTCTTTTTTAGTTTCCTCAACAGCAACAAAGAGTGACACTTTAGGACAGGTGACTACAAAAATTGTGTAGTTACAGCTAACAGATGTGGAACTGTAATTTCTCTCAAAAAACATAAGCAAAATTTTCTGAGAACTGAAGAAAGCAGGACTTGGCCAATGCAAGGTGTAGTAATCCTCAAAGAAAGCTTTGTTGGGAGCTCAGTCTTAGTGGTAAGACTCCTTTCCCTTTTTAATGGCTTAGCAGTGTTTTCTGCAGTGTCTCACTAGAACTAACAAATAGGAATTTCAACTGTACTGGAGCTAACTAGGAAAAGTTCAGTTTTGCAGTAGTGTGAGATACATTTTTGGCTTGGGGATAGCCAGCCTAGGCAGGTTTACCTGAGTATCTGTCGCTTGAAAACAATTTTGTTGTTGGTTTTTTTTTTTAATCCTTTTAAACAAGCTACATTTTTAGGACCATTGGGAAATAAAAACTATGAGATTGTTAACAAAAGCAAAAACCTCTTTCATTGCTCACTGGTTGCATTTTCTTGTCACGCATGGGTTTTTGTGCCCATACAAGATACCAGCTTTCTGAGGATGATGGTGTTAATGGTTGTTGGCAAATGTTGTTCTTATGATGACCATCAAAATAAAATCATGTACGAAAACAGGCATGGGGTGATGACACTGTTGGGTTTTTTTTGAGAAGTGGGCATTTGTCCATCAACAGAAGAACTGAGTTTCCAAACTACATGGCTGCCAAATGGCTGATATTTTTGTTACTGTTTATCATAACTTGGACATGAACTTTTGGCATAAAGATGGGTGCAATTAGTTCCCCCTCCTTTGATTGTTTTCTAAACCTATTAGGTTACTGTGTCCTGTATGTCCTGTGTATTTTTGTTAGGAAATTTTGTTAGGAACCTTTTTTTTGGAATGCTTTTACATTTTTATTAGATTTACACATCGCTCCACCCACCGTTTGGAAGTGACCAGAACTGTCCTTCATGAAAGACTAAACACGAGAGTTATTCACGATGCAGTTGGAAAAATTATAATGCAAACAGTGAACCAGATGGAGAATTTTACAAGCATCTTTTCATGTCATGAATGATGCTGTCTCTCTTGGTTATGGGCTCTCTGCTCTCTTGACTGCTGTTCCTTTCCCCCTGGCTCCCCTCCAGAGCTGTTAAGTTTCAGCCAGGGAAGAAAGGGAGATTTGGAGTCCTCTAAATTTCCATGTCCGTGTTTTTTTGCCTTGTGGCTGGTGACGGCGAGCTTTGTGTGTGAGAGCGTTGGCATGCAGAGGGCTGCAGCGATTAGCATGCCGATTGCCGCGTCCCGACAGAATAAACAGGGCTGCTCTTGCCGGGCTGTGGCTATGCCACCCAAACAAAGGCCTGAGAGCAGATGTGGGGAGAGCCCTGCTCATGAATCCTGCTGTCACACAGGGTGGGCAAGAGCTGAACACTGCCCAGGCTCCTCTGCTTCCCAGTTATTACAAGAATGGAGGTCTTTGCCACACACTGTGGCTTGCTTCACATGGCAACTTACCTCCACTTGGAGTTTTGAGAGACCCTGGAGGATATCAAACTGTATATTATATCTTTATTTGTCCACATATGTACCATTGCAGTTGCTGATCTAGCAACATACGTTTCTATAAACTTGTTGTCTGCTGGCCTTCAAGATTTAACTGCATAAGAGTCACTGGTTCTAAAAAAGGGGGGCAGTGCACATGCATATGTGTAAGCAGGTTTAAAACATATATTAAATGTATATGCCTACAAACAGATTTAATCCCTATGGTGCAAACCCATGTGTCGTTACTCGTATTTGGTTTGAAAGAGGCTTATATCAGTTTGTGCTTAATCTCTTAGTTACTGATTTTTATTTTCTGTACTCTGAAAAATGTAAATCCTCCATAAAAATTGTTACAGAATTAGTGTTGTTTCTTCTCATGGTGGTCATGTAAAGTGTAGCTTCAAGCATTTTATCTGGGGAGAAGGCATCTCTTTTCCCAGTGGCTTTTGGCTGGATAAGGTTGGAGAGGCAAGAGACCAGTTGTGTTAATTAGGAATAACTGGCTTGTTTATGTCAAAATACAAAATATTTTCTGAACAAACTGCTTGCTTAAATGGTGGTGGTGTGGGCTGTTTCATATTTACCCTTCCAGCTCCCTTCAGAAATCCAGCCATTGCTTTTCTGCCCCGTAACACAGAAGTTGTGTTGGCAGGCTGCAGCAGTAGGTGGGGAAATTAGCAGGGCTTTTTCAGTTAAAGAAGTTGCCAACATCTGGGTTTGGAAAGAGAAAAGTCAACAAGCTTGTTGCAGTTACAGATCTTAAAAAAAAAAAAAAAAAAAGTTTTATATTTATCTGGTTTTCAGACAAAACATATACTGACTTGTTCAATTATGTGATTGGAAATGCCTTTGGTTCTTCATGTAGCTAACGCTATGACTGTGAGCTGCTAGTGAGTCAGGGCAAGATTGGTTCGGTAGGGTTATTTTTTTCAATGAAGAAGAGTTAAAAGTTCTTTTGTTTTGGGTTTTTTTTTTTGATCTCTTTTCAGGATAATATCATCTTATTCTTAAGAGGCTGCAAAGAGCTGGGACTTAAAGAATCTCAGCTTTTTGATCCTGGTGATCTGCAGGACACATCAAACAGAGTAACCATCAAGTAAGTACAATAGCAGTTTGCGATTACAACCTCAGATGCATGTGATGCAATAGCAAAAATGTCATAGAACTGTCATTTGTATAAAACAAATAGGAAGCTGAGGTTTGGGAAACCTTCAGCACTGAGAAGAATACATTGTTCCCTTCAGCAGGCTTTGTCTAAGGGCTGTTACTTTTCCCAGAGAGATGAACCACAGCTCTTTTAAAATACTGTTTTAGTTAAGCAGTGAGATTCTGTGGGACTTAGGGTTTTCGTGAATCTAAATTGATGGCATTCTTTTTTTGTCTGTCCAACTAATGAACTATGTAGGCTGGGGAAAAAGGTCACAGCTCTGTTATTTCAGATTAAACTGTTTTGAAGGTGCATTATAGGACATTTATAGGCCTTTCAGACTTTACAAGGTGCAGACATGAGCACAGTCTGTTTATTTTCTAACAAGAGCTATAGCTTGGGACATGATATTTGGGCTGAGGGTGTCTGCCTTAACTGTGTGGACTGGAAATGCCCCAGTTTAGATACAAAGCCACACACCTACTACCATAGAGATTACCACATGCATATTGAGAGGGTTTCCTTCCTAATAACTAATTTGTGGGGTTTTTGGGGGTGAGGTGATTTTTTTAAAATCTCCTTTTAATCATCAGCTTTTTAGCCATGGCATGTGCACATCCCTCACTGCAGAGTACTAGGTGCTCAGATTCTAATGCTTGTATTTTCAGCATTTCAGCCACAAAGTGATTTAAAATACAGATGTGGAACTGGCATAGAAAGTATTACTGACTTGCCTAAGGTCACACAGAGCAGGCTTGAATCAAAGTCCATATAGTCATAGACCGAGGTCTTAAATAGGAACTGTTGTCCCTTTCAGGGAAGGCTTTGTCATCATGGACTAGAAGAACAGAAGCAGTCAAACTGTGTTTTTCTCTCATTTATATTAATGTCAATCAAGCTCACCACCCCCCAAAAGCCAGAGCACTCCACACTTTCACAAAATTAACAAAATTGGAATTGGTGTTGTTTAGAAGTTTTCCTGAAATTTTTGGGTCAGTTGTGTAATATTAAAAAAAACTGTTGCTCTCCAGACAAGCAAATACTGATGAGTTGATTGAATGGCCTTGTTTCATTTGGCCAAAAGGATGTGGCCAAAAAGATCTCTGATGAATTCCTGGTCAGACATACTCATTTTAGAAAAGTATGTGGAAACACTTTACTAAATTTCAGCAGCATTCTATTCTTTTTCCCTTCTGGCAGTGGGAGCTGGGCAAGTTTTCATGCTATTCAAGCACTGTCTGGGAAAATTCAAAGATTCTGAAAATCGAATTGGCCACTTTCCTTGTTTTAAGGAATGGCCTCCCACTTTTTGCTCTTTTACAAGTTTCTGGCTCTAATATGAGGTTCTTCTCACCTGTGAGAGGGGGCTATGTAAAGCCTTTTTTCTAAATCTGGTAATATTGCAACGAGAGAGGTTCTTCAAGACGTCCTGTAAAAATCATGACAATGAGTGGCTGGGGAGAGTCACAAAACAATCCCTAATCTCCATATGAAACAAGGAAGAAGGGGTCTTTCTGATAAGAAGCTTGATCTTTTGGGGTTGAGGATGATGGAGTACCTCAGAGGAGGCAGGCTGAGAGGCTGGGACTGGCATGGAGCTCCAGGAAGAGCTGTCCAGCACGTAAGCAAGTTAAACCAGGAGTAATAAACTCTGTGGATCTGGCTTGGCCCTCTGCTGAATATGATGCTAGATAGACGTGAAGTGTCTCACTGGCATGGATTATTTTTTTCCCCATCAACTCTTCAGAGAAAGCAGCTGTGGAGATGAGCCAAATGTTTTCCTAGCACTGTCCAAGTTCACGCTGAGTAACTGAGTTGAGGTGTACAAGCCAAGTCCATGACTGTTGTAGAGAAATATTTTCAAGACTGTCTTCTGCTAGCTAGTTCCCAAAGCATGAAGGTGATTTTTTTTTCCCTCTTTGAAGACTTTTGGGTTATTTTTTAAACTGGTAGAAATGGTATTTGTTCTGTGGTAAAGGATGAATATGACATTATTGCGCATGATTAAGATAATGACATTTTAAACAATTTTTTTTCATATAGATGTTGATTGAGGTATGCATTAGATCTATTTTTTTTGGATCATTCAGCTTATAAAAGTTATGAGCTAATGCTGTAAAGAATTTCTTCCTGACTTGTTAAACAAGATTCTTTTCCACTGCTATTTTATTAAGGAAAAAAATAGGACTTTTGTTTTTCTAAGTATGTGGTATTGGTGGATAAAATTGTGGCTTAAAAAAGATGTTATCAAAAATGCTTTGTTTTAGCATTGCCTATATTCAGGCTTTTGTTGTTCTCACAGATGCAAGTACATTTATTTTGAGTTTTGTTAGGTAAACTTTAATGCTGGAGTGAATTTACTGTTATAGTAGAAGGCAATTCCATTATAAATAATCAAGAGATGATCATTACTGAATCTGAAGTAGTCTTGATTATTTTTCAGCACCTAAATGTGATCTGCATTTCCTCCATTCTTCAATGATTTCTTTGCTGAATTTTGAAATGTTGTTTGCACAAACTTTGTGCTTTGTTGTTTGTAACATAAAATTTCCCCATTTTGATGAACGGTGAAAAAATAAATTGAGAAGGACACCAATGTGCAGTCTGAGTGCTTAAGTGTACATTAAAAAAAAAAAACCAAAACATTTTCCGCAGCAGGTTCTGTTGTAAGTGGCAGGATCTTTGTTGCTTCCCTCATCTACTTTCTTCTTTGTGATGCTTGTTTCCACAGAAGTGTCTGCTCTATTTCATTAATGTTTGGTGATGAGTCCCTCAGTCTCCTATGCATGTTCAGTTGCTTCCAGAATCTGTATGGCTTGCACAATTTATCACAGAGAAGAATCTGACTGTTGGATTACTGCAGAACACATTCTAGCAGTGGAGAGTTTTGTCTTCTTTTTTGAAGAAATCAGCAACTGTTTAAAGGAAATATTTTTGGCGCTGTCCTACTTTACTGTGGGACCATTATAAACACATTTTCTTTTTGTACTTCCAGAATTCTAATTTAATGATTGAAGTAATGGTGACAAAATACTCCCATGTTATGAATAAATTAATGTGTGAACTACATCTTCTTAGCTTTCATGTGTTTCCAGCCAGCAGAAGCATTCTGCAGGCTTTTGTTAGGGAAAATGTGATCTGTTGCATACATGCTCTTGGAAAGTGTGTCTGATATCTGATTATTTTTTTTCTCTCTTTTTTTTTTTTTGTGTGTGTGTGTATGTGTGTGCAACCAGGAACACTGACTGTAGTAGGAAGCTGAAAAACGTAAGTACATCACTTGGAGTATTTTTTTCCCCTCTGGTTAATCCTATATTTAGCCTGAGCAAGAATTGTGTCAGTAAAAACAGCACAGATGTTTCTTCGCCCACGAAGCTATGCTTTTTAGCCTTTCATGAATATATAGGCATAAAATCTATTTGCACAGAGCATTTAAAATGAAGCAAAATGATCATTACATCTGGATGCAAGTCTTTACTTTTAGATTTGCTAGCTTTCTTGTTCTTCCAAATTGTGTTTCATCAGAAAGGCTAGTTCCATTTAACTTCAATTTATTGTTAATTTAAACTAATGGTAATGGATCCTATAATTGTTAAGCGGAAAAGAAAATCGCTAAACTTTGCTGGTCTCAGGGTTGGTTATTCTTCCAAAGCCTAGTAAGCTGTCTGTCCCTAGCTGAATGCTGCTGTAAATTCAATTTTGTACTTGGCTCACATCCCTATAAACTGCTAGGAAATGCCAAGACCTTCTCCTAATAACTTTGCAAGCCAGTACTCATGACTGCAGGTAAAAAATATTAAAAAAAAACCAAAACCACTGACACCCCCCCCCCCCCAAAAAAAAAAAATAAAATTACTTCATCCTATCTTTCCCCTCATCATTAGAGTAGTATCTTCTGTATCCAGCACAGAAAGTTGGAGGGGAGGAGTTCAGCTTTAGCATTTTAGGACTCTTGTGGGCACTAGCTAAATATGTTTGTACAGATTTATTGTTTTAAAGGTAAAGGTTCAAAAGTATCCTCCACAAAGTGCTTGTAGGCAATACATGCTTTCCAGGTGCATGATCCTGCAACCTCAGCTGGCAGCCAGTCCAAATTGCTTGCAAACGTAACATTATTTGGAAAAAAGTAAAAAAAAAAAAAAAGGGGATAAAGAAAGGAAGAAGAGAGAAAGTGGTCAAATGCTAGCAGAAATAAATAAAAATACCACAACCTTCATCAGAGCACTGAATGGCAAAATGAATTGGATAGTTTCCTGGTTGCTAGGAATACTATATTTGCAAGTGTTTTCACTTAACTTGAGAACATGTATTGTAAGAATTTTTTACATAAATTTGTTGAGTAGTGCTGGTTGAAGGAAAACAGCTCAGATAAAGGTTGTTTCAAGGCAAAAAAAAAAAAAACCCTATTGGCAAAATACCTCCTTTCCCTCAGCACAGTAGTATCAGTTTGGATGTAATTTTAAAAACAAGGGGGAAATTTCTGAACTTTATTAAAAATGCTATTCAGTTATTTCATGGCATGTATGTTATTTGTAAACTAAAGGGAAATATAAACTATTTATATATAAAATATATTTTACATGATGCACCACAGTTGTTTTTAAGCAGGGGATCTGTATGAGATGCTGTATCCTTTTCTGGCAGCTGGAGTGCTGTGTGTGGTTTTAGGCATCACACTTAAATGAAAAATGGGGATATTAGAGCAAGTTGATGAGAAAAGGCTAATCAAAAGTCTAGCCTATATGACTGAGAAGAAAGCACTGAAGGAATGTGGCTGCGTATTTCAGGGGACAAAAGTCTGACAGGTGTCTGTCCCCAGTGTCCTCTTGGGACTTCTCCTTGTCCTATTTCTTCAGTTCATTATAGGGTATGAATTATATGGCCCTGTCCCATCAAAACGTAAAATACTATATTTCAGTTTATTTAACTTTTTTTGAGACAGTTAATGGCAACTATTATTTATTATTGCTTGCACATCTTTCCCACATCAAAATATTCCCTGTTTGTTCTGCAATTAAATACTTCGCAATGTCATGGAATATGCCTAAATAATGAACGTTAAATGAGAAAAAGCTGTAATTTCTAGATGATGGTTTGGCATTTTCAAGCAGTTCAAAACAGTGAACTGAATTGCCTTTGATGATCAGTTTCCAGTCCAAATTGCTGCTGCACAGGTACCATTAAAGACGTTGCTTTAAGTGGAGACATATGTGGTGCAGAGAAGGACTGTTTGCTTCCATTGCATGTTATAAAGGTCAGCGGTTTTGGAGGTGTTGGATTTGACCATCCTGAGCATGTTAATTTCTCCTTTCCTAAAACAAGTGCAACGCCAGAAGTGTCAGATCAGATTTCTTTGCTAACTAAAGGAGTGAGAGGGTATGTAAACATTTGCAAGAGCAATTCTTGGCTCTTTTTCCACACTAGTTTTGAAGTGATTTATGAGTTATTGGAGAGACATCAAGTCAGAACTTGAATGAAACCACTAAGTCTTTCTTCTTTAGTCTGATAGAAACAACCAGATGCTCATGGCTTTTGATTAATCTTGAGCTAAGCATTTCTTAAGCTAGCAGAAGCCTTGGAAGTAGATGTTCCCGTGTCATCTGGTTAATTACATTAAGATGATTAAAAATGGTACTACCTTTTCTGTCCTTGAAATAGGCAGGCAGACGTTTGAGATGTTTTATTTATTCCATTAGTCTTAATGGTTTTAATTAATGACCACTAGTATTGGTACTCTTCAGGGACTTGTTTCCTCTTGGATTTACAAACATTTATTTATAAATAAGTGTGTCTTCTAGGCAGTTTCAAATATTTTGCGTAGAGTTTTTCTTCAGATTTATTTTTGCTGTTTATTTTCAAGACAGACGTGACAGTTTCATTTTTTCCTAAAACTATGAGGAAGATAATTTGTTAAGTTATATATTCTGTAGGACTGTTTAAATTTGCATAGTCACCTGATGTATTGGTATTTAACTACTGGCAGACACTTCTCTTTCAATTCTGATTTATAACGAAATCTTGTGCTGCTGTGCAGTTTTGAATAAATGAAAGAAGTTGAAGGGAAGTAAATTTAGCTAAGTGACTGTATAGATGGCTTCACTTAATTCTTATTAACTTCTGCAGGTATTAGTCACCATATATTGGCTAGGGAAAGCTGCAAACAGCTGCACGTCATATAGTGGATCAACCCTGAACCTGAAGGAGTTTGAAGGTTTGCTGGCCCAAATGAGAAAGGTATCTTTTTGTTATGTTTTGGGAATGGAAATTTAATTCTAATTATTACTCCCATAAATCACCTGTTTGTTGCTAAATATGAGAGAAGTGGCGGGCTAGAGTACAAATTACTTAGTAGACCCCTACCTCCTTCAAAAATGTTTCTGACTCTGCCAAACCATGAACACAGCTTTCTTTGGCAGCCAGCTTTGTGGTGGTATCAGTGATGCAGCATGTGATGTCAAATGGGGCTTTATAATTGTCATGTGGCTCTGTCATCTTCATTTCCATATGTTTTGGATTTAATTATTTTCATTTATGACACCTTACAAAAGTAAGGTGACAGGACTCTCAGGAGCAGAGATTTTTCTTCTTTAAAACATTCAGTCTCCCGGGCAGCCCTTTTTTTCTTTTTTTGAAGTTGCAACATAAGCCATCAAACCAAAGTATCTAAATGAAGCTGAAGGGTAGAAGGAAGTTATGTTTCACCAAGGGCACAGTTACCACGATTCTGTGTTTTGCCAAGCTCTGAATTCTGGCTGAAATCATATTTGGTGTTTTACAATGAGCTTTCTGTTGGAAAGGAGAAGTTGTGATTGCTGTAGAGTGCTTTGGGGACTCTTAGTTGAGCGCTCCAGTGCCCCAAACCTTGACATGAGACACTTCACCTCAGCAATGGTTGGTGTTTGTATCCAAGTATGCGTTTACTGAGGATGGAAGGGGCAAGGGACAGGCATGTCAGAAGATGGCAGCACCCAGTGCTAGCATTGCACATGTTGGGCATACTGCTCATGAAAGGCCATGCAGATATGTTCTCCAGCCTACAGAAAGCTTCATGCCTGCTGCTCCCTCCCCATCTCACGTAACAGCCAAGTCACCACAGGCAGTAGGGTTTGGGGACCATGGGAGACTCCTTGCTCATACTCTCCTTGAGCTCTGCTACTGCATGTGCACCAGCTGCAGCTCTTCATTGTGGGATCTCAGAAGGCCAGCACCAGATTGCCACTGGAGAGGAAGAAATACTTGGCTGTCTGACAGCAGTTCCTACACCCTAGTGTGACCAGTGTGCCTTAAACTAGGCAGGTAAGATCCCTGTTTGTGAGCCCAGATCCTGTGAACAAGCAGGTGGAAATGGAGAGGAGAAGAGAACACCCTGCTTCTCTGTAGAGCTTTATTTTGGTCTTCATTTGAAATGGTCTGCACTAATCACTTGGGACTTCATCACTCATGAGTGATAGGACTGAGCCTAGGCAATAAAGAAATGAAGTTAATACTTGAGTTGTTTCCAAATAGAAGATGTGGGGAAGGTCCCCCGCTCCAAAGAGTCTGTAAGGTGAAACAGAGATGGACAAGGGAGCTAGCTCAGAAAAATTGCCAAAGTGCAGGTTGTTCTGACATTTGTGCTGCATGGTATCATGGTTTGTTTTTTAATGTTTAATCTCACAGCATGAAGCTCCTCTTTTTCCAGGTGGTGCTTGCCCGCGAAACTAGTCATCAGAGCATTTTGGAGGTCCTATCTTGAGCGCTTTTGAGGGATGAAGTAGGCTGGGGCGGAAAGGCAGTGTTCTCCAGGAGCTGATGGTAGTGGAGCACCTGGCTGGGCGTTGCAGAGCGCTGCATGCAGGTCAAGGACAAAAGCAAGAGTCTGAGACTTGATTTGTTGCAGATGTTGGAGCTGGGAGCAGAGTAGAGATCTCATAAAAGCTGAACGCTATATATTCCTTTAATGTAAAAACAGAGCACTTTGCAGTCCTGAAAAGTCTTGTTTAGGTGGTGCTGTTACAAGGGACGTTGGTGACGTACTTTAAGATCATGTCCCTACTCCTGTACCCCTGCAGTATTTCCCACTGGCAATTGTGGGCTTGTCTGTTACTGCATTTGAAGAGGATTTGGTTGTAAAATAGAACATGTTAATCATGCTGTGCAATGCTCTGATGTTCTTTATAGCTGAGCTCGAGTGATGAAAAGGCACTTTATCATATTCTCTACTGGCAATTTTTCCACAGAATTTAATAATTAAATTGACAATAAATTCAGTCTGGTTTAGTTTTTCTGTTACAAATCCTCTCTGCCTTTTTTAATAAGCAAATCAAAAGGCACCTTGGATGTAACTTGTCTCGGACTCATCTTTTTATGCTTCTCATACTGAAAGGGATATAATTTCTAATTTTTCATAATTCATGCTACTCTGTTTTTAATTTCATTAATTATTTAGTTACGCATTCTTCTTTACTTTTAAACTGGAAATTCCCAATGACAAAACTTCCATGGCTTTTTGATTATATGCAGTGGGTGGAACTTCCTGGAGAAATACATCTTACATTTGGCAATCACACTTTTACTACACTCGGTGACATACTGTGTTTTTAATTAGATGATATGAAAGACTAATGCGCTATTGTCTGTCATGTTATGGTGTTATCAGTCTCACAGATAACCACTTTCCCATTGATAACATTTGGGAGATGACGTTTGTTGAAGGCAGGACAAGTACCCCTCTGTGAGACAGCGCAGGGCTGGGAGAGTAGCTTTGCCAAGGGGAACGCTGTAAAGAACTTGTTTACAGAGGTGTAGGATCCCATCCTGGTGCGTGCCTCCTAATTCCTGGTGAGCGGCATGCAAAATTAACATCAACAGGCCTCTGAAAGTAGGGTCTGCAGAACTCATTAGTTCACAATTGGACTGTTTTCAAACTCTGGGAGATAGTGAATGCGGGATGGGGCGCTTTGCCTGAGTTTAAGTCCCTGTAGTTGCTGAGCAGTTCAGCGTCATTCAAACACAGTAATTTAGGAAAATGGAAGTGTGCCTGAGGATTGAGAATAGCTGATTGGTATGAAGGGATGAGAGGATTAGGGAATTTGGATTTTTAAAAAGATTTTTGGATCATGTCACAAACGGGATTTTGATAGGATTTTTAGATTTGTTCTTGGATGTGTGTAACTCATGCGGTTTTCAGGGAGACAGATCTCTGTTGTCTAATGTTTCTATCAGTGTTTTAGTTCACTAAGCAGGATTGGGGAAGGAAATTACATAGGATTCACTTCCAACTTTGTTAGATGTGTTTTGTTTTTAGAAAATACTTCCACTTCAATTTGCAGTGAGGTTACTTAATGACATTACCACAGTTTAGCTTGGCCTTAGGCGACCTTTGCCGCTGCCCTTAATGTGGTATTTTGGCAGAGTAATAGTGAGTGGCACTAATTAAAACTTCTTCCTGAAAAGTCTACAGGACGATGGGTCTGATCTCTGTTGGCTTTGAGCCTCCCTCTTCTCCAGCACCGAGGCTTTGCTGCATTACTGCAGGGCTCTCCTCCCTCTACCACTTCTCTAGCGAACCCGCTTTCTTGTGCATACGGTGTTGTTCTTGATTGATCTTCTCATTGGCAGTATTAGTAACGGGTAAAACCTTAGCAGTCAGGGACAGTAGGAGCTGTGTTCAACACAGCCGTTGAGCTGTTGTGCTCCAGCTAGTGGTAAGCAGGGGGTGCTTCTTAATTAGAAATTAATATTCAAATGCTTCTGGGGAAAAAAAGAAAGGGAAAAAAAATCACATTCCAGCCTCTTGGGTCGCAAAATGTCAGTCTGATAATGGCACTCACATTTCTGACTTTACTTACTGTCGGTGGAGAAAAAAATAGATTTATCTTTAAATAAACGTAGTTATTTGTGTTTTTTCTCAGCCTGTACAATTGTAATTAATGTTAAGACACTCTCTAAAACAAGGGATTTATTATAATGCAAGGGTGAGGATGGCTTCTATTGACCTTTTCCTCTGCTGGAGTTTCAGTGTTTTAGTATGTGCTGCTTGCACTGGAAAGAATTTATAATCACAGGGCTGTCAAAGACAACCATTGTTCTCCCTGCTCTGAACATGTGGGTCAGCTACAAGTGCTTTCATATCCCCCAGAGCCAGGAGCTGGCAAAGAGTAAAGAGCACAACTGAATTCTTCTGAGGCATCAGGAAAAGCATTTTGCATATTTTTCATTGCTGATTGCTTCAGAAAGACATCCCTCTTTCATAACAGGAATTTCTCTTCAAGGTAGAGGGAGACTGGGGCACACTGCTTCATTATTTTGCCGAGCTGAAGCAGCAACAACAAATGCTGTCTGCTGGTATCCTGGCCAGATACAATAGATGGGCAAGAGGAGGGGGGGGGTGTCTTTTGGAAAGCAGCAGACTTAAACCTGATGCAGGCACAATGTTAAAATCCTAGTGCCTTTGCCTGTGCTATGGACTATGGACAGCAAGTCAAGTTTCAGGTTACTTTCAGTTTTGATCGGTTTATTGCTTGCCTGTTGCAACTTTTTCTGTTTATCGTAGTAATGGATTGAGCGGGGTTTCCTCTTAATCATTATAAAATTGGGGTTTATTGCAAGCTTGCACTTTTCTTTTGAAGGAGAGAAGCAAGGAAACCCTTTTTAGGGGAGGAGATTTTTAGCATTTGGGAAGACGTGTTGTTGTCTGATGTGTAGCGGATCTCACGGGTATGCCAGTGGCTTCTTTACGAAGAGGTACCTGCTGTACTTCTGTGTAGGAAACGGAGGATATTGAGAGCCCAAAGCGCAGCATTCGTGACAGCGGCTATATAGACTGCTGGGACTCTGAACGCAGCGATTCCCTCTCCCCACCTCGCCACGGCAGAGATGATTCTTTTGACAGTCTGGACTCCTTTGGCTCCCGCTCACAGCAGACACCATCTCCAGATGTAGTTCTCAGAGGGAGCAGTGATGGTAAGTACTGGTCACAGTGCAGCACATGTAGAATGTTGTGACGCATAAGTAACGTTGCTGGAGCAAATGTCCATTCGGAAACTGGACACAGCCTCTGAATCATGCTAATCCGGTGGGAGAACTTCTCTGTGAATGCTGATTTGTGCTCCCTGAGGTTTAGATGACTTTGCCAACAACTTACTTGAAGTCTGTTGCAGTTAGCTTAGCGCAGCATTGGAAAATGAGTTACATCATTGCCATGTAATTTTATGATGGGAAGGGTGCTTTTCTGGGTTCTAGTGTATGAGGATGTTATGCAGACTCGTTTTAACTTAGGAACTAGGCTGGAGCAAGAAATAAAAGTGCAGGAACAAGGGAAATACTGAAGTGAATAAAATGTTTGCCTAAGTAAACCTTGGGCAGATAAATCACAGAAATATCTTGGAAATGTCTGATACCTGACAGTGTTTGAAGTCTTACGTACAATATTTTGCCAAATGTCATATCTGTTTTCATGGTATTTAGAAAATGGGGTAAATTAATAGCTCCGGGCATCAAAGCTGTGCCCGTCTTTGTACAGCTTTATGTGAGGACATGCAGCGCTAGGTTTACAGAAGGGGTGCTGCTTCTCTGCCTTTCTTACCCGATTCCCAGAGGCTTCCAGGGGCTTGTAGGCACAGCATGCTGTCTGAGGAGCTAGATGTGGAGGGTGGAGGTGTGGAGCATGCAGTTAGGTTACCTGTTGTGAGCAGGATTCTGGTTCAGAACAAAGGGATGCTTGATTGAGGCTCCCACTGTGTGGTTACATTCCTGATGAATGGATGAATCAGTCAGACTTCATCATCAGATGAAGTTATGTTCCACACATGAATCAGTTCTCCTTAGTAATGTTACTTATTTAATAAAAAAAGGAAGGGCAGAAAGACTTCTTGGTAGGAACCAGATGTTCATACTGCTTTTGGCAGTGTGAAAGAAACTGGTGATAATCACAACCGGACACATGAGAGATTTCCTGAGGTGATGGGGAACTCCTTAAAACTGAAAAGCTGGCAGGGAGAGCTGGTATTACAGCTGAATTGTGAAAAAGCTGTGGGGAAAGCAGGGCTAAAATCTGCTCTGCTGTTTTGAGTGGCCTGTGGTACTGGGGCTGTTGCTCTTTGACCATCCAGAACCAGTTACTGGGACTGATTCCCTGAAACAGCCTCATATCCCCTCAGACACTGAACAGAGCACAGTCTCCACATTACAAAACATTTTTCTGCCTTCCCAAGTGAGACAAAAGTGTGGTGCTGGCAAATAGGAACACCTCACATGACTTAATCAAGCAGTATTGCTCCAGCCTGAGTACTCAAGGAGAGTCCAAGTGTTCCTGCCTACTTGGAGCTGGTTACATATAACCTGTAGTGGCTTCCTATCAACTTCTGCTGTATCAGCAGGTTTTTGTAAGGTTTTGTGGTTCGTTGTTTGCCACAGCTAAGACATACTGTCGTGTCACATTGTCGAGTCCATAACAAACACAAAATAAGATGCAAAAATACAAAGCCTGTTCTTAAAAAATTAGTCTTAGCCATATATCCAGACTCGGGGTGCATGCAGATGCTGTGTGCACACATATGACTTGTCCAGCCAGCCCTGTCTAATACATCCCATTTTCCCTGTTTGCTGCTGCCATAATTTCACAGCTGCCTGCTCCAAGAGTTGCAGGTGAGGTGTAGCTTGGCTGACCTCTTTTCTGTCAAACCTATTCCTGTGGCCCCAGCAGTGTTTTCTCTCAGCTGTGTGTAGTTTTTGATAGAGATAATGTATATGCAAAGCTGGATGGAGGAAAAGGTTCTGCTTACATTCTCTCTCTCTCCATTCAGATAGGAGCTTTATAAACCAAATAATACAATACCGAAATAAAACTATGATTCCTTCCACACCTAGAAAAAGAAAAAAATGAGTAGACATGATTTAAGTGATCCCAAGGTGATGGTTAGTTTAGGGGGAAGCAGTAAGTAATACTATCTTCACAAATGCCATCTGTGATTAGCCCCACTGTTAGGAGCTGGTCTGGTGTCCAGTGAGGACCCTGTCCCTTGGCAAAAAAACAAACAGAACCAGTGGCAGAGCAGAACAGTTTGTTTAAAACACAGTAGAATTGCAGACTGACCTGCCTGTAGAGTTGCTAATGTGCTCAGGAATTAATAACATCCTCTGCTTGGCCAACAGTTGTGCATGTATCTTTGTTTGAAGGATCTGTGCATGTCTGTGGTGCATAACTGCTGTTACGGGTTGTGGAAACTAGCTGCTGCTTCTTCTACTTGGAAATGCAGAATAACTAAGTTAAACTTATAAATGTAGAGCACAGCTGCATCTTCCATTCAGTGCTTTGGCTTCAAGTGCTTTTTTTCGCATATCTGAGCTGAAAATAATTTCACAAGCAAAATATGAATAATTAAAGAAGCTGTTTGTCTTTGAAGTACTCATCTTGGGGATGCTGGTAGGCACATCAGTAATGAGGGAGAGGAATCTGTCCTAATTCCTTTGCTACTGCAATTATCTATTCCACCATTTCTGTCTGCCAGTTCAAGACTGGTTTTCATGCAGTACAAAAATAAACACCAGAACAAAGTCAAGAGCAAACAGAATAGCAAATAACAGTAAGCGATCTTCTCATTTTCATTTAGCTACTCTGTGGCCCTGCCTAGTCTAACGATGCTACAGCTCTTCAAACCTCACCTATCCTCAGACACCTGTGATTCTGTGGTTGTGTCTCCACTTTTTGTGTAGACATAGACTCAGATTACCAATCATGGTGCCAGTTATCATATGCTCTTAACCAAAATTGTTCAAGCAAAAGATTACTGGCAAAAAGTGCTTTGTGCTAGCTCATTTCCATTATGTCTTGTCTTTTCTTACTGTTCCCTTTCACTCTTCTTTGTCTCTCTCCAAGCAAACATTGAATAGCTCAGTCTGCTGCAAAAGCTCTTTGCAAATAACATTCCTAGCATATTTAGACCTCTTTTCCTTCCCCCACTTTGAATTATACACAAGCTACTTGTGATTTTTATGACTTCATTGTTTTTAGTTGTTCATTAGGTAGCTCAGTGAATTAGCAAATAACTTACTAGTATGGTGAATTAGCAAGAGGACACAACCTGGGTGGCTTCCCCTCACCCCAAAAAGGGGAACAGCTATTGCATGTGCAAGTGTTGCAAAGGGGCTGAGGGCCAGAGACATCCAACGCTCCAAAGCTGGGAGAAGGTTTGAGTCCTGTAGGGAGAAATGGCTGAATATGCTCCATTTCAAACCAGGGCCTGTGGTAAAGTTGCACTGCTGGGAGAGAACTATTTACATAGCTTCAAAAGGCTCATGATGGTACAGGGAATCTAGTGAATGTCTGTGAAGTGGCTTCAAAAATGGCTATGAGGGCAGTTCCACTGCAAATGGTCTTTAAGGTATTTGTCCTACCACTTGGGAGTTTTGTTTTCAAGCTGGAAAGGTCTTGCCTAAATTTCTGTGTTTTAAATGAGTTGTAAATATCAGAAAGCTTAGTTCATTTGAACAAAATAGCCACTCAGCTCTTTGATCTCCTGGCTTATTCTGTGTGACTCTTGATTTTTCTCTCTCACCTTATTTATTACCTTTGCCAGACTATTCTTCAGTCTTTGCTGTAATGATCTAACCTCTAAATCCTGAGATCCCTTCCTTCCCTCCTTGCACCGTTCCATCTGAGGATCAAGTCTCTTGTCTGTTTTGCAGTGTGCTAGACTGATTGACCAGGCAGTGGGTGAGACTGGGGGGAGACCATCCAAGTCTTCTGGTTTATAGCAGCTAATGCTTATTCTCAGGTTTTGATCAAAGCTGATGCCGAGTGCATTAAAATTGCCATTAATATGTGTTTGTAGAAACATCTAGAGATTCCTGCCATTTTGTAAACATACAGCATGTAGCCCTTTTTGCTTGAGACTGCAATGCTTATGAAAGTCTATGTTGAGGAGTCTGAATCAGGTCAAACAAATCCATGTGTTAAACTAAGAGTCATTTGAGCTTTAGTCAGGTAAGCCTCTGTAGCTGCTCAGTGTGATTGACAAGTCTGGCTTAATCTGACACAAAGTTTTTTGATGTGACCTTGGACTGAAGATGTGTTTTTTAGGGGTAGAAAATAAGGCTTGATAGAAAAAAATGTTTACTGTCTGTGTAGATACTACGGCTACTACCTTCAGTGATTAATTTTAAAAACCAAACACAGGTAAAAGTGACTTCATTTTTTGGTGCATTAGATGGTACATGCTGTGTGACCTCATTTTTTGGTGCATTTTTGGTACCATTAGATGATACATGCTAAATGTAATCTTTGGTGGTGTTTTCTCTGATTTATAATTAAAAAAAAAAAAAAAACAAAGAAAAAAACAAACCAAAACCAGAACTGGATGAAAGTGAAAAGAAGAGGGATTTTTTTTCTTCTTCACTAGGGAGAGGAAGTGACTCAGAAACTGACCTGCCACACAGAAAGATGCCAGATGTGAAAAAAGATGATATGTTGGCAAGGCGGACCTCACACGGTGAACCTAAATCAGCTGTGCCTTTTAACCAGTACCTCCCGAACAAGAGTAATCAGACTTTCTATGTACCTGCTCCACTTCGGAAAAAGAAAGCTGAACAAGAAGAGTACCGAAAGAGCTGGAGCACGGCAACTTCACCATTGGGAGACAGACCTTTCAGGTAAGACTGGCACGTCCAACTTCTCCCTTCCTCAGTGGTGATGCTTTAACACTTGCCTAATTTTCATTCTTTACATAAGGCATATGAAGCTGTAATAAAACTCTTGCTGAGATGGTACTGATAAATTGTTTGTAGCAATTGGCAAAGGTGGTAGAAAAGCAATGGGTGGAAAGTCATTGTTTTGATGTCATTATTTACTGTATAATGGAATGTATAGCTTGTGTTTGGCAAAGTGTTGGTTAGTATTATTACCATGGATGTTGACTCGAATACAAGGCTGGACAAAAATGTTCTTGATGATCTGTCTCAGTTCTCAAGACAGTTACTCACTGAGAAATTATACTTACAAGGTACGTTTTATGTATTCAATAAATATAGGTAATATTTTTGCTGTGTTTTTTTCAAAATAAATTTATTTCTGTGTTGTATTCTATACACCAGTACAGTTTATATAGCTGTGACTATGTGTTTCTGCATGGGTTTGGCAACTGATATTTCGCTTTTGATTTGGCCTAAGCAGCACCTTCCATTAAAGAGCATAATTATCTTCCTGGATCATTCATCAGAATATAATTTGGCGTCTTATTATCGACAAAATGTGCTTATAATAAATAAGTGTATATGTTTCAGGCACAGCATACATTAAACTACCTTGTATAATTCAATAGCAAACCCCACCCTGAAACCATAGAAGAACAGAACGAAACATCAGAACTGTGTGAACAGGAGAAAGTGGGCTCCATGGCTCCTGAGGCAAGCTCCCTTAAAAATCCAGTATGTTTGAATCAAAATGAAGGAAGCTCCATAGAGCAGTCTCCTTCATGTAGTGCAAAAGAAACGTCGGCACCCAAGGGGAAGGATGCAGAAGAGATCAGAAAGTTAAGAAGACTCAAACAAGCTGGCATTAAGGTCATGTCAGCAGCCCAGCGCTATGGCAGGTTAGCCCAACGGTGTGGGAGATTGTGCACGCTTCACATTTTTAGGATTGGCTGAAGTGTGGGTTTCCTCAGTCCACTGTGATTTCACTTCTCCTAACAAAAATCCAGACTGCTAAGCACTCACAATTGCTAGTGAAGGTCTTGGTCTAAAAAGGCTTGTGAGGTGGCAGCTGTGGATTGCAGAATTGTGATGCTAACTGCATTTGTGTTGAGAAATTGTATCGCCTTACAGTGTGATGTAAACAGACTCCAAGAAAACTACTACACAGGCTACTTGTCACCTTCCACCTAATGCTATCTTGCAATTAATAAAAAATACATGTAAGTGCACACTAAAAATGCCTTGTTTAGGCAGAAGTTTTAGAAACTTACTTTCCTTGTTGCCAATGGGATGGTTTCATTTACTGAACCACACTTTTTAGTTGGCTAATATTTTTAGCTGTGTTAATACATGATGCATTTATTTTTAATGGCCGGAACTATAAAAGTACAGTGCTTGTTAACACATGTACCAGTTAAAGCGTGGAGGCATAGTTCAGCAATCATAATTTGACTGACTTTGGCATGGAGTATCAGTAGTTATTCACTAACTACTTGTGTTACTTGGTTTTGGATGTTGTTCAATTTGGTTATTTCCTGTTCTTTAACTCAAGAGCTGAATGATGGCTAGGCTCACTGCCCACACCTTTCTATCGTCTGATACCAGATCCTCATGAAAAATCTCTTTTTCTCATGGGGTTAGCCTGCAAAGTAGATTTTTAACCAACAATTCAGAAGACTAAACTCTCATAAATTATCAAAATGGTTTGGCTAAAGGGTAAACGTACAAATGTCCTTCTGCCCAAAACATTTTATTTAGGATTGTGGGGTGAAATCCTGACAGTGAGTAGTTTAGCAGATGCTGATCTACAGTCTGGGCTTTGAAATGTAGTAGTAAAAAGTACAGTTCTTACATGATGCAACTTGTTTATAGATACAGCAAAGCTTGTCTGTGGCCATAGAGAGATGTGCCGTATGCAGATAAAACAGTCACAGTACATATGCTGTCATATGTCCTCTTCTCAGGTTCACTTCAGTGTTGTCACACTGTAATGAACCAGTGTGTGAGTGTGATTGAGGAATACTACTTTAATAAAGCCAGATACTAATGAAGAGGAACTATCTGTCATAAATTAATCCTTCAGGCTCAGTTAGTGTGCTAGTCAATCTGGAATCCATAAACTGGTAGGACACTAGCGGAGTCCAGGGCTGTAGTATTAATGATGATGATGTAGTAATGTGTAGTAGCATCTAGTAATAGCTTGTGTTTATCAGTGCAGTGCAGCGCACAACGAATAGCACTGTTTGCATTTGGAGGATGCTCACCACACTGTGAGTCCCTTTTCCAACCCTGTGCTTGATCTACTGGCTTGGTGTCTGTGGAAGAAGCACATGTGACCAAATGTGTGGTTCTTCGGCAGGAAATTGGGTCTCCTCTTTCCTTGGACAATCTGTTGTCCTGACAGGGCTGAAAGAGAAGGGAGGAGAAATAAAAAGCCATTTTCCTTCCTTGCTCTCAGTGGAAGTGACTCGTGGAATTCGGCAGCTGGAGGAAGGAGGAGCTGCTGGTTTTCTGCCCCAGCTGAGGGTCAAAGAACAGAGCTTTGTGTAGCCCAAGCTTCACCATAGCAAAATGGGAGCCTGGACTCGAGGACTGTAGGAAGAGACAGCAGAAAAGGCATTGGGGTCAGAGGTCTGTAAGGAAAATTGTTTGTATGTGGAAGTGGAAGAATTTAGCAGTGACACTTTAGGATACAGGGCAGCTTTTAATCATCTTTCTTAATGTCTCATGATCGTTCCCTATTCTTTGAACCTCTGATTTTTCTCTCACTTCTTGGCATCAAATTCCAATTTACAATCACTAATGGCGCTCAACAATTCTCAGTCCCTCTTGTTTCTGTATTCTGATTTTTTTTCCTTCACCCCTCTTATTCCCTCATCTTTCTATAATGCCAGCCTCTTTTTTTTCACCTGGGGGTGTAGTTTTCTTCCAGTTCCTCTGAGTTGTTTACAGACTGTTTCCTCTCAACGTATTGACTCCTGGAGGACGCCCACTGTGACTTTGAGTTCTACAAGGCATCTAATTGTTCCTAAACCTGAAACTCAGTAGGGGACCTTTCTGGGTCCGGCACAGGAAGGATTTGAACTTGTATGCAAATATATTTTTTGCTTTGGATCCAAGTACTTATCTCCATTGCTGTAGCATGTTGTAGGAAAAGGCTCCATTGAACTAGATGGTATACAAATGCATGCCAAAAAGCATTCCCTCTTCCAGGAGTGTATTTATTGTCTCTTTATAGCATGTTGTTTTGTTGATGTGTGATCCTCTTTGCTTGTCTGCATCTGTTTCTTATTTACACTATTGTATCTGAAAGGTAAGGATCAGATGCATGGAGACTCCCTAAAAAGAGGAGAATGAAGTGTGGATGTAAGGGGGAATTTTGAGCAAACATTTTTGGCATGTTCATTGCAAAAGGGACACAGATTCTTGACAGTGCATAAGCATGCAAAACCCTTTTGTTGCGTGAAATGCAATATAAGGATCCACAAGCCTGTTTGAGACCCTGCTTCAGGGAGTGCAGAGGCCCACAGTCTGACACTTTGGAAGCACCTGCCATACCATCATAGACCCAGGTGGTGTTTCGCAAGGGCTGGGGCTGGGCACGCAAGAGTGATTTGCAGATCTGCTGGGAAATTGGTCCATTGCAAGTTTCAAATCTGTAGTCTTCATTCTCTCTATGGGTAAACTGTCCTTTAAAAGCACTTTTGAGGCCATCGCAAACTGATTCAGGAGACCCCAAAATGTCACAGCTGATCTCTGATTCCATTAAAAACAGAATGCAAATGAATGGAAAATATTCTTAACCTGTAAACTGGTTGCTGAAGTCTAGTTACATACTAAAAGCTGTAAGTTCTTCAGTAATTCATTACAGTGACTCATAGTTGCTCATAGTTGTTTGAAAATTATAACTCTATATTTCCAAAGTTGCCAAAATCACCCTTCTCAGAAATGCCATGTTTGATGCTCTCAAGCTTCAATAGCATTGGTGGACATTAGACTGAAAAATCCAGCAGTTTTTACTGAATAATCACTTGTTTATACATAGCTTTTAAAAACTAAAACCATAAACCAATGTGCCCAACCTAACCAGCTGAATAAATACTCATCTTATTGATTTTAATTTAAGAAGTAAATATAAACAAGATTTAATGGAGTATTATGTGATTTTATTCATGCTCTTTATGTCCAGTGTTCTGAAAATTGCTTCCAAATTAATTGATTTCAGAAAAGGATAATGGTACTGGTTAAAAAATCTGATTAAAAAATTTAATTTAATCATATGTACCCTGGCTTACTTGGGTGAACAAGTCCCAGCATATATGACTTCTAGATAACTATTTTCCTTTGTGCCTAAAGCATTAAGCATCTACGTTAGATCAATGTATTTTCTCTAAAGCTTTCATATTCTTCTGCTGGAGGAAAAAAAAAATGTCTTAAGTAACCATAAATGGAAAATGAGACTCTTTCCTTGGTAGTCATCTTGTACTTCCTGTATTACATATGTAAAAAGCAACTTTGATTCGGGCAAGTTATGCTTGTGCATTGACAGCCTGTGATGTAGAATTGAGCGTAGATGTAGAATGTACCTGTTCAGCAGTGAAATTTGAACCCAAAGGTGACCTTGTAAGGGTATACACAAGAGTCAACATATTTAATGTAACTAATTACTGTATTCTTTTATGGAAGAAAGAGTAGTTGAAGGCTCTTCTGGAGTATCATTCTAAGTGGAAGCTAAGGTATTGTACCACTCTTGGTGATGGAGGGGGTATGCAAAGCGTACAGCAGCTCGGAGCCATCTGTTCCAGCTGTTTCTGAAGCTGTTGTGAACAGAGATGCTCATGAGGGAGAGGGACAGCAGTTCACTTTGGAGCAAGCACAATTCCCCAGTGTTGTGTGCTGCCTTAAATGAAATCTTGATCCTTCAGAGAGATCTAAGAAAATTGTTGCCTTTGGCTAATTTGAGAGCATGCTCTCCACATCACTGATGGGAGGTCCTGTATGTTGCAGCATAACAAGACGAAGGCAGGCAGTTTTGTGTTGCTTCCCTGTGCTCCAAACCTGAGCCAGGCTGACCCATCAGGGATGGTTTATGGCTTCCTCATAACTTTCTCTGGCAACTTTGTTGAGCACTACTTTGAAAGGGCAGTTGGGGCTGTAAAATAAATGGCATATATATAGTGGGCTTGCAGGGCTTTCAATGTTTAAAAACCCAGCTAATTGTTACACTTTTTTTCAAAAAAATAGTAGAGAAACTTGAAGCAATGACTGAGCCATTCAGATTTGCTTTCTTAATTTCAGTCTGTTTAATCCTTTGTGATACCCTCTTTTGCCCTTTGTGTAGCAAGGTGTGCCGTATGAAAAGGAAATGCAAGACATTTGCAGCCTACAAAAGTACCTCACAGGACAGTCTTCTGCTTGCTACCCAGCTTCCTAAAATATCAATAAATACAATTTGATTTTTAAATGGGAGAGTCACCTAGCTCTTGCCATCTGTCTTTTCAGTTTGCTTAAGAGTATTGACTGTTTACAAGTTAAAATGAGCTTAATCTTTCTGAGCAGCAGCTGTCAAGGATCTTTATTGTTGTAATCTTCAGCAACAATAAGGCTGTGTTGGTATCGGTCGCGTTTCTGACCAAGGCAGATGGCAGTGTGTTCCAGCACGTCCATGTCATTGGCATACTGGTGCTATCATTGTAACTACTGTATGTCAGCACTGGCATGGAGGGCTTGTTCTGGGGGAAAGGAAGGTTAGTTAGGGAAAGAATCAAGTGTGGATGTGTGTGCGAAGAAAAGCAGTTAAGAATATTGGGACAGGCAGCCTCAGTGATTACTCGGGCCTTTTAAAAAAGTAGAGCCATTCAGAAGAGAAAGTGCCAAATATTTGATATTTCAGCGTTCAGCAATGTTGGCCAGGGATCATGTATTTGCCTCAAATCGCTTTCTTTGTATGAAGTGTTCGAGAAGTTTAATACTGCCATTTACAGTACTACATTCACTGCATCTTGTATGTTAAACTAGTTCTTACTGGTTCTTCTAGCTATAGCTAGAATAAATAAAGATCCAACATGCTGATTTTCTGTGTGAAGTCCTTGAGGATTTGTTACGTGTATGTGGTAAGTTTTACTTGTTGCAAGGCTTTGAAGAATCTAACAGCAGCCTGGAGCATATTTCATTAATTGTGCTTGTTTTGTAACCTGGAGATGAGTGCTGCCACTGCCCTCTCCTCCCCTGATGCCTCAAGAGCTTTACTTAATTTTGCTCTGTGTTAGTAAAAAGCCAACATGTGAAGACAACGGAAGCACCCCAGACATCATCCTTCGCAAGGACAACCCCTTCATGACATATTATCAAGGGAAGGATTCTGGTTCAGAAGATGAAGCAGCCAGCAGAGTTCCTGATTTAGAAAAGGATGACTTTGCCACCCGGAGAGCCAGAATGAATCAACCCAAACACACGGTTCCATTTAACTCCTTTTTAATTGGACCCTATACAAGTAAAGATAAAGGTAAACTGGAAGACGTTAAAAAGCCATTGCAGATGGAACAGCAGGAACATGCAAGGTGTGCATTCATGGTCTTTTTCTTTCTATGCTAATGCTTAATTTCACATGGCTTATTGCTCTGCAGGACTAAAGCTGTCTTGGCTACAAAAAAAATTTACAGGGTAAAGTAAATACAAATGCTTTATCATGAAATGAACAAAAAACAAAAACACCCCACCATAGATTACCAACTGTAATTTTTTGTTAGTGTATCAGGACCAGGAGCTTAATTCGGGTGAGTGTAAATAACATAAAGACTAGACACTTATGTTGTCGAAGCTCATGAGACAGTTCATGAATGTGAGTAGTGGAGAATAAACTTAGAAGGTATGTTTTGCATCTCAGCTCTTTTGTTGAGCATTTCCAATGCACATTTTGAATGCATTTGTTTCACCTAATGCCCTTTTAATACCCTGCATAAAACATTGGCTCAGATAACTCTTTAGTTAAGGCACTGAACACATATGCCTACTATAATGCACCAAATGGTGTTGCACATAGTCCTAGTGTTTCTTAATACAGCATTCGTTTTGGAAACTGAGTACAGATTACAAAGTTTCAGCCTAGAAAATCTCTTCTTTCTTCAATTCAGTGATGCAGACCTCTTAAGAAGTTGCTGAATACAAATATCTGGTAGGCACAGACCTTCTTCAGGAAACAAGTATTTTTTTTTATTTGTGCAAAGAGAAGTGATCCTAGATAAAACCACTATATACACATTACAATAGACCTTGACTGTAATAACTGATAGATTCAGAAAACTTCTCTTAATACTTAGTAGCTCTTTTCAGTAATGCAAAATGCCTTTCAGTTGCTGGTAATTTGATTATAGTAACATTTTATAATTACTAGTTTGGCAGGGCATCTGAAGAGCACATAACCAAATTTTAATATTCCAACGCTATTGACATGACTCTAAGATCAAAGAAATTCTGTAGTATGTTTGTGAGCAAAACCTGAGTTCGCTTTGCTAATAATATGAAAATGAGGTATTTGTAACTATTTAAGAGAAAGCTTATTGCAGAAATGCATAATACAGTAATAACTTAAAGATTTTTCTTGCTTGAGCTAGGAATAGAAGTCATGCAAAGAAGTAGTCTCAATAGTGCATGAGCAGGATAGCGTAGATGGAGAGATTTCAACTTGAAATGATTCGTTCCATGTTTACTTCCTAAAATTAATGTAAAACGGATCTTATAAATTCACTTTTATCTTCTTGTGCTCTGAACCTCTTCTGTTGACACTGATTTATCATTGCACCCTCAAAATATCTTTTCTTGCTGAACTGGAATGTGTGTTAAATTAGAAGAAGACAGGTGCACATGGCATCAGCAAAGCAAATAGTGACACGCAAAGAGAGCCCACTTCTGCAAACTGGGAAGACTGAGTCAGAGGAGGAACAGCAAGTGAAAGGGCCTGATACTGAGAGAGATGATTTAGCTAAACGGAAATCTCAAAGCACCCTTCCTCAGCTACGAGAAGATGTGATTTTTGTGAATGCCTCTATAACAAAAGCAGATCTGGAGACCTGGAAGAGATTGAAACTGTCAGGGGAGCCCAGGTATGGTTTCTGCCTGTGGACAGGATTGGCACCCTGGGAAGCATGTTTAGTTTGTCACAATCCGCTGTGTGTGCTTGTGGTTTTAAACTCGAAGAATGCCTTGATGACAACCAGTCCTTACCTCTTTCAGTTTTCAGGAGTCCAGAATCTGTAAAGGGATGCTATCTATCCTGAAATGACAATGGGTCCATCATTTAGAGCACTACAGTAGTTTCATGGTTGCTTCCCTGGTGGACACTCTTAATATCATATCAGAAAGGTCCCTCTTGTCTTGTGGCTCAGTCTGCTTTGAAGCTGCTCAAAGCTGAACAGCACAAAGGTCCAGGTGGCACCACTCACTCGGTAGCACTACGCTGCTGCTAACCAACTATCTTCAGGACTTGAGGCATTATACCTTGGAGGTATTACCTGAGGAACAGCATCTTTTTGCATCAATGTGGCTACACTGCTTTTGAGACCTGAGCTAATACATGTGTGTGGCTGTACTCCAGTGCTGAGTAAATACACCAGCACTGTTTGTTACTGCAGCAGGGGTTTCAGGAGCTTCATTGTATGGTGTAAATGTGCTCTTACTGTAAACTAAACCTCCACAAAGGGAGGTGGTATAAAGCAGTTATTCTAAGCTGTTTCCCTATGGAAATGGGCTATAATATGCGCAGGTGATTTGTGACTCCAGTAGGAAAGGCTAACAACTCCTAGCCTTCCTGTTTAGGCTCATGTCATTTTCCAATTAAAGGTTGCCATCTGTTCAGGCATTCTTCTAACAATGTGTTACTGTATGTAATTTTAGCTCTAATAGAAATCTTTTGAGGTGATTTCCTAAAATCAAAACGGTTCAGGATAAGCAAATTGCCCTTGCTAGTGCCATTGTGCCACTGGAACTCCCCCATGACAAGGCATGTGTACTGGTGCTGTGCAGTCCCACATAGCATGTGGCCCAGGTCTACATGAGCAGGTAAGGGAACTGTGGCTTTGTTAAGGTGAAGAACTGTGTCTGGAATGGGCCATATGCTGCATTCCTTCCCCTAAGGAAGAGCTTCCATGGATGTGCTCCCAGAGTTTCCCCAACAGGTCTGCAGTATCTTCAGATTTTATCTGTCATTTGGGCCTCAGTATGCCATAGCTTTTTGTACCCGTGTCTTCGAATTTTAAAATAAAAACCCTTCAAAAACCTTAGGAGCATTTAATCTGCTTTATTCTGGGGTCTCATGTTGGGGGGATTCTTTTATTCCTCATTCTGACTAGTGAAGAAGATCTCACATGTCGCAGTGACACTCTGCCACCAGCTGAAATCACAGTGAAAGCAGCATCCCATGATGATTTTGCTGTCCGCAAAGCCAGAGCAAACAGAAAAGCTGGTAGCCCCAAGCAGAAGTTTGTGCATTTTGGGCCAGTAACTGAGATTGATCAACAGAAATGGGACAAGCTTGTTATTGGCAGAGCTTCATCCAAGAGTGGAACAGAAGAGGAAAGCAAGAAAGATGGTGTGGAGAGTCACTCTGGTGTTGAAAGCTCTCCTTCAACCACTCTTGGCAGTCTTGGGTTTGCTGAACACAGTGATGAAGTACCTAAGCCACAGAACGACTCCAGGTATTTGGTGTGGCTTAGGAAGCGCTGCTGAGCTGGAAATGAGACCTGTTCTTGCCAGATGCTGATGTGCATGGGGGTGGACTGCAGCATAGACCAAAGAGCTGTTTATGCACATGGCCTTGTTCAGGCATGTGATGCCTTCACAGTATCTTAACATGTTTAGGGTTACACAAAACAGCGCTGTGTGAATGTCTTCTGAGAGCTTGCCTCGAATTTTCTAATGGGCACTGAAATCGCTGGTATCTCAGCCTAAGCTGTCGTTCAAGCTTTTTCTGCTTCTCAAATTCCAGTGGCTTTGCTCTGCCTGCTATCAGCACATTAGGAATTTGTCGTTCAGCTTGCTGGCCTCACTGATGTTCAAAAAATGCTTTCTTCAAACTTGATGGATTGACTTTCTTTTTGAAGATGTAATGCTGAACCAGGGTGTATTGGTGCTCTGTGTTTCTGGCATTTATCAGGAGGAGAATTACAGCTCTGGGAAGTTAACATATTAACAGAGCTTACATTTCTTCAGCTTTTCTTTTATTGCGTGGTCTGTGGCTGTAGCAAGAATTTTTAATGAATGCTTTTAGCAAGCAATTCATTCATTGAAGCCTGTGTGTTCATAAAAACATTTGAAAACTGAGTTGGAGGACTCTTCTTCATACCTTTCATTTGACCTGAGAACGTTTTGTCTATCTCACCCCTCCTCTCAGCCTCATTGATAGTGAGGTAGCCAAGTCAGGTACAGATGACTCTTGCAGCAGAATGCCAGCACCTGCCCCAGCTTTTGGCATCATCTCTGAGAAACAAACCCCATGCAGTTTGAACAAACATCAAGAAAGCACCAAGGAAGACTGTGATGGGCTTTTACCAGACATTGAGAGAGATGATATGTTGGTTAGAAGGATGGGAACTTTTCAGAGGCACACCACTAGCCCTGTTCCCAAACATGGTCCCCCCCTGTCAGTAGCTCCTCATCTGCTGCAGCAGCAGCAAGGGGAGGCAGCAGCTCGTGAGAAGGATTCGAAGGCTCCACAGGAAGCAGAAAGGTCAGAGAGCAGAAGCAGATCCCTCTGAGCTTCATGCCTGGGGTGTGTGTGATGTTAGCTTGGATCAGTCAGCAATGTTGTTCGCTCTTCACGTGGCTTTTAAAGATGTGTTTTACTCATTCGTCATGGCATGTGTTCTGTTTTATGAAATTACTTACAAGAATGTATCCTATGAACATAAAACAGTCTGTTTTCTTTCATAATATTTAAGTACTTCAGTTCTTAATTGCTGTTCAGCATGAAAACAGTCTTTCATCTTTTGGGGGGATTTCTTTTACAATCCATGGTGCTTTGTCCAGACTTTTCTGCCAGCTTCTAAGTGAATAATTCCTCACATACATTTTTATGCAATCCCCAACTTCTAACAAATCACCTACATAAGTGTGGCATTCAACATAGTTTCCTCATGCTCTCACTCCCCGTGCTGTAGCTAAAGTTGCCTACTTGTCCATTACTCTGCAACTGTGCTTTGAGTAACAGTGCCCCACATTGCCTGAGCAGCCAGCTGCCTTTGCACAACTGAGCATTATCACAGACCAGTGTCACTTGTCTCCCTGAGCAGTACTGTCACACGAGAAGAGAGCCAAGAACAGCTTGAAATCCCTCAGCTGCAGAGCGGTGGAACAGAAAACAAAGTGAAATTTCCAGACCCACTAAGAGATGACATGTTGGCCAGAAGAACTGGAGCTTTTCTAAAACAGCCTGTGCCCAGTGTTAAGCAGTTCCTTCCCATGCCATTTTCAAAGCAGCAGAGTAAGCAGGGCTCAGCTAGAGAACTTGAGAAGAAAAGTACGAGGTAAGAAAGTTGTGCTTCTCTCTTTCCCTTGTAGCTGGCCCTGTGGGCTGTTTGTAAAGACCTCTTAATCTGGAGGAGTTGCTTTTGGACCAGCAGCAGTTTCTTCCACGGTTGTCCTTGATTCTGTGCTGACTCTGCTCAGAAGGCAGCAGGGCCGGGTTTCTGGCCCTTTTGGTGGACCCTGTAAAGCAGAGCTCTACCAGATGCAAAATTCTCTTAATAGCACATGGAAATGGATATACATAGCAGATTGAGTTACATTTGCAGAGGTTTCTGGTTAAATATAAGCTAATAATTACAATCATTTCCAGCTAGAAACAGATCTGCTGGATGTAGATGTAGTAGGTTAAATGCTTGTCTATGACTTAGATGGTGCCAGTGACTTCCAAACGGGAAGTCTAGAGATCCCGAGATCCCTCCTGATACTGCTCAGTGTCTTTCTAAGCACCTTTGTTCAGATGTGTAAGGCTATGTGGGGTAGTTGGTGGTTTAAGCCTTTGAACAGAGTTATCGTTGGCTGGTTGAGCCACATGCAGGTGGTAGAGTGGAAAGGTTCTTATTCATCAGCCTCTTCAAAGTACATGAGGAGAAGGTTATGCACATGCCTGTGCATACACAGATGAAACACTAGCGTACGGTTCAGCCAGGAGAAGAAAAACTCATCTGCCACAGAACTGAACAGCGGTTTGATGTTGAGAAGACCTTAAGTTGAATACTTTAGTTAAAATATGTACTTAATACTTAACCTGTCCCGGACACTGCCAAAGATTAATGTTTCTGACATAGAGGAATGGAAGTACAAGCATTTGACTGTTAAAATTATTCTTTGTGTGCCTGCCTCACTTAGCTTGTCACCTATCACCTATGTGGGTTTGCGGGGGTTTTAATTGTTAACTTACAGCTATGCTTTTCATTATGTATATGTGATTTTTCAAATGTTGCTTAATACGTCTCTTTGCACTGCTGCCTTTGGCTCACTCAGGCCTGAAACATGTCCACAAGTCTGCATTAATAGCTCTGGAAAAGCTGTAACACAACCACCGCAAGAAGAGCAGCAAGGGCAGGAAAAATGCAATCTTCCTCCTGCAGGACAAGATGAGACTGTTTGTACTGCCCAAGTGGGTGAAGGCCTTAATGAAGTCCACCTTGGTCAAACATCTAAGCTTCAGGAGGTTCCTGAGGAAAACAAAACAGAAACATGGTCATCCAAGGATGAGCATCTGCAAACGTGAGCTCTCTATGGTGTGAATCACGCAGCTTGTACACCCCTGTGTGCACACTTCAGAATTCAGATTGTGCATTGCCTGATGTGTTTTCAGTCCAGACTAAAATACTGTATGTCAGTAATACACTTTTGGGAAATGAATGGAATAGTTTTGTCATGCATTTTCATTTGAAATATTGGTATCAAAGCTAATGGAAAGGAAATATTTGATTAGAGTATATATGTTGAATTGCAAAAAATGTTTAAGAATAGCAGAGGTTCAGCTGGCCTCTTCTCTTTTAGAGGTGTGTACCTTACTTCTCCATGATTAGAAAAAGTTGCAGTGTTGACTTTTGTACTTGTTCTATGATAAATCCCAGGTACAAATATGTGGTTTGCATGGCTCTGAACAAGACTGTCACTTTAGCGAATGACACTGACTTGTGTATTACCAGTACCTTTTCCCAGCTACCCACCCCCACCCCCCCACAAAAACCCCAACACAACAAAAAGGAAATCCTGTGGCTCACTTTGTGCCTATAATATTTGTCTCTTCCTTGCTTCAGTAATGGTGATTCTGAGCAGTCCTGTGGGATGTAACTTAAGTTTTGTCTCCATCGCATGTGTGGCACTAAATGTAAATGTTAATATATTGTCTGTTTTCAATAATTATTTTCTGCACCCATTTTAGGTATGCTTCAGCAGATTTTTATAATGGGGGCTTAGTATGGGGTCAGGGAGGGATGGGTGGTGTTCTTAAGTAGTTTGAGCTCCAGGTGATTTAGGTAAGTCTTTTTCGCTGAATACATAATCCTTGAATAGTATGAATCTTTTTCGGGTCAGCTTTACTAGTACAGGTTGGACGTTCAAGTGACAGTTACCCAAATTGTATGGGTCCAGTTGCAATTACTACTTAATGTATTTATCAACGCTCTAATTTTATATTTGGTCTTGTAGATTCGGCCCCAGAACTGCTGTGTCTGATGACGCAGAGTAAGTTGTCTTGTGTTCACAAGATTCTATTTTAAACAACTTACACTGCATGCTTTTCTGTCTTTCTACTAATTTAAAATGCAGTTGATGCCTCATTATTATTTTGCAGTGTTCCAGCAAATAAATTTTTCAGAAAAGCGCTGAAAAATGGAATGCAATATGGCTTACATTGCAGCTAAAAATAATTTTTATATAAAAACCCATAAAAACTGAGCATAACACTAATGCCCAGCTGTTGCTTAAAGTATTGTTTCCTCTTTTTTTTTCTTTTCTTTTGTTTTTCTTCTGAATTTCCATTGCCTCTAATCAGCTACAGGTAAAGAGAGTTGGGTTAAATCTGGGCTGGGTGTTGAGGAAAAAAATAAAGTATGACCTGTACAGGAAGAAATAAGAAATCCCAAAGTAAAGTCCATTGTGATCTTCAGAATAATCCAGGAAAATGCATCTTCAGCAGTTTTGTTGTTGTCTTTTAAAAACTTTCTCCTGAATCCCTTCTAGGTTGGGTTTAATTTAATAATGTACTAAACTTCATTTTTATAAGCTCTTCACCTCAATGCTTTACTTTTGACAGAAAGAGTAGGACTGTGATACTTACTTCACTCAAATGTTTTAATTGTGTGTATATGCATGTAAACTGTAGTTCAGAATCATATGCATTGGCATTTAGAAAGCTCTGTGAAAGTATTAGCTATTCATACAAAGTGCAGGCTTTTAGAAACAAAGTAGTTGGGAACTACCCGCATAATAATGTCCTTAATATCCTCCTTCTGTTCACAGAAATGCATAGTACCTCCTCTGTCTCCCAGATTAAATAGCAAAATACAAACAGCTGGAGGGGTTTTTTACAACAAGTATATACAGGGACTTATATGTCATTTTTTGCCCTTTCCTCTAACGGTAAAGGCTAGAATCATGAACTGAATATTCTTCACAAGATCTGTAATACCTTTATGCTGAGCAAAGCTTGTGTCCTCTGACCACAAAGTAAATGTGGCCATTTTCAAGCAGCAGAAATCTGTTCAATCAAATTAAGAAATGAGATAAAAAGAGCAGAACAACACAGACGTGTTGTACGTTACAATGGGGACGACTTTGCCATTTCAGCAAGCCTACCTATCTGATTGATTTGTTCATATTTTCCGCCACGTTTTTGCATGTCTGTATTAAATGCAAACATGAGAGAAGGTACGTGAAGATGCCTTTCAAAGAGGCATTGCAGTGGGTTCGTTGTATAATGTGAAGGTAGCAAAAATGAATATATCATATTCTTTATTCCACATTGATTCTGATTTTGTTTTAAAAGGCAAAACAATAATTGTTCAAGCCTCATTGTCATCCTTTCCAGATGTGCCACAGTTTACAGAGCACTATTATTCTAAACTGTCTTTTAAGTTCTTATAATCAAAATACTGTTTTTCATGCTGAAGACGAAGTACTTGTGAAGAATCTAATAAAATACGGCTTTCCAGTAGGAAAAATGAATTGACATTTAAAATGCTTCCAAACTGTTAGTCAAATCTCTTTTGAAAACTCTGTTACTCGAATTCAGTCTTAGACTAGGTGCTGCTAATTCCAGCAGCAAAAGTGGAAACTCCTTTATTAGACTGACAAAGTTCCCTTTGCTGGTTAGAGAACGCTGGATACTGTCACCAACCCCAGCCTGCCTCAGGGGCCTGAGGAGGCAATACTTTGCGTGCTGCTGCTGATCAGCCCCATTCCCATCTCCTGAAGAGATGGGGCTGCGTTCTGGTGATAGCCTGACAGTACCAGCGTGAGTTTAGACTTATACCTCATACTTTAAGCCTGACAAGCAAATAATAGTGAGTTGAGATTTTTGAGTATTTGTTCACTGAAGTCTGATTCCTTAGCCAGCCTGTTGCTTTTTATGTTTTATTGGGGTTTCTTAAATCTTAGTATGCCTGTAAAATGGTAATGCAGCCACATAATAAATGCCTTTCATGAGGATTTTTAACATATCCTCATAAAAAGAAGGTTTTTACCTTATTTCTCACTTTTAAATTAAAGTCTGAACACTCAGGTTCTTGCGGACTTTTTTTTTATCCATGACTTGTTCACATCTGTTTAAAAAAAAAAAAAATGCTGCATGATACCACTGACAAGAACAACTGTAATTTGCAAGAATAAAGTAGCGTAACTTAAAATTCACATCATCTCAAAGATCTAGCCCTCCAAAATACACTGCTGGTCTCCACAGTGCTTTTTACCAGATCTTTGTTAGAATGGCAGGTCTGGTACAGCAGAAAGGCTTCTTGCTTCCAGACAGGGTTTGGATACAGTCCGCAGGGCTTTGCTGATGGCAGAGGATTCACAAACATGAATCCGGTACAGCTACATCTTTTGCGTGCTGCGTGCCTGCTGGCCCAGTGCATGGCTGAAGGAAGGAGTATATCTAGTCTTGTTCATGCAGGTGGTCGTGATGGGCTTGGAGCCATTTGTAGCTTCTGTAAGAAAGAAACAGGACAAAATCATGCGGAACTCATAGTGAAAGTGTCCTTTGGCAGTAGCTCGGAGTTTTCGCCTCTTTGATTCTTTTCTAAGGATGAACTTGTCAGGTGGAGAAGTTGACGTAGGCATTTTAGTTGGCCGTGTCCATGTATTCAGGGAAGCAGGTGGTCCTCCTTCATAGTTACTGCATGTTGGTCAGAGAAGAGCACAGCACAGTGCTTTGAGATGTTTCCTTCAGGTTGCTTTCTTGGGAAGACCCGTTTGTTCAAGAACATACTGCTGCAGAGCTGATGTTCAAACCTACCTGGTTACTTATCCAAGGCAACGAAGGCCCAACAGCAGGAGGTGGCAACCAGAGCAGAAGGTGCATGTGGGGTTGTAGTGTACAGTTTGATTCCTGGCCTAGGCTGAAGCCTTTTCCAGAGTACCTTTTCTATTGCATTTTTAGTAGCCATAAAACCTTTGGTTTTGCTGTCTCCATGCACACTGAGAGCCCCGAGTGAATACAGGGAATAAATATTAGCCTTCCATTAGGACATTAGGGGACTCTGGTAGAAAGTACTTTTATTTTTCTATCCCAAATGGCAGAGGGTGATTACTTGTGTACTCTGCTAGAACCAGTTACCACCATTTCAGGTCTCCTGCTTGCTTCTACTGCATGTGAATGAAAAAATCTCTGACATGAGGGAGGGGAACAAGAAAGGAGCTACACAACCAATTTGACCTAATAGGCACAAGGTGGCAAATCTGTAGCACTAAAGGTTTTTCTTAGTGTGAGTTTCAAAAGCTCTTAAACTGGAACAAACCCTTTAAGGGTGACCATTCCAAGTTAGAAATCTTCCAAGCTGCCCGACCAGTCTGCAAAATATGACTAATATTTAAATGTTCCTTAGTGGGTGATATGTCTTTAGTTTTAAAAACAACAAAACTTGCCATCTCTTTAGGTTCTGTTATTTAGGAGTGCTCCAGTCCAATCCTGAGCAAGGCAACCTTTAAACTACCCACAGAGGAACCCAAACTTGTGTACCCTCAGCACTCGGTTTGAGGGGTGAAGCATGGTAATAAGCTAACCTTGCTGTTCATGCTTAAAGGCATAGGATGTGTATTCTGTCCTTTACTTTTGAGTAAATACAAACTAACAGGATGGGATCTGTGTATGTCCTTTGCCATCCACCTTCCAGACCGTTCAGGTTTCCCTTGAGAGTGGTTCATTCCCATCTTTGCTTGCCTGAGTACAAATGTTGGCTCAATGTATATATGCACAGCTTTCCGAGTCTATTCACTTTGATTACTGTGGACACAGTTCCCTACGATTTTATCTCCATTGGATGTTTTCTCCTGCTAGTTGGCCCACTGGCTCACTAAAGCTACAGATGATCATTTGAAGACTGCTGTGAAATCACTTCATGTGGAACTGCATGGCTTTCTCTTTTTTTTTTTTTTTTCTTTTTCTTTTTGCTTTTAATGGCACAACTGAGGTCATGTTTTACTAATAATAGGTGGGGGGGTGTAGTCAGTACATTATCTTCGTGTGAAGATCTTTATGTATTGTGAATGGATATATAGTATCAAACCATGACCTTTTTATCCTTTAACTCTCCAAAGGTCAGGGACAGAAATAGAATGTGTAGAAAGAAACTGTTTGTTCTGAGCGTCAGCTTTTCCTTGTTAGGATAGCTGTGTTAATAAGTTGGTGCTGATAGCATTGAGTTTCTTCGAGGCAGGGAGGGGAGAGGAGGAAGTACCATGCTCTTGGCACTGCATGTACTTCTCCGTGCAGGCTCTCCTTGGTTGTGTAGCAGTAGCATTTAGTATATCGTGCTGCACCTGATATACTTCTCAAGCCTCTCTTGTTTTACATTGAAATGGAAGCTTCTGTCTGCGGTGTTAATTGGAGGGGTCTTGAAAACTCACTGGGAAACGGATCTTCAGAAGGTAAAATGTTCTGAACTCTGCTCAGAATAGAATGATTTTAATAGGAGCTATTGATGACGTAATGTTAGTAATGCTTCTTAGTGAGAGTCAAAGTTGCAGTCAACTAACAAAAACAAGAGAAAGTTGAGGAGTATAATGCCTGAAGTACTATGTGGGTGCCATAGGGATGCTAATTGGTCCTTCTAGGGGGGACTGCTGCTTTTGGGAGCTTCATAACGGTTCAGGTGTCTGATTCTTCTGTAGCACCCTCATGTGGCTTTAGCTCTAACATGCTGAAAGAGTATAAACCTCTAAATAACACTGCACTACTACTTATTTCCCCCTGTTTAGGAGTATGAGCATGTTTGACATGAGATGTGAAGAAGAAGCTGTGACTCAGCCTCATAGCAAAGCTCGCCATGAGAAACTGCAGAATATACACAACCAGCTGAAAGAGGATGAGACCAGATGGCAAGATGTGAGTGTGTAACATTGTCTGCAATGCTGACATTGAAGCCAGCTAGCTAGGCAGAAGAGTACAACCTGCTAAATCTACAGTTGCTCTCTAGCACTAAAATAATCAGGAGTGCTTCCTTCACTTCCCTTCCCCAACCCCAATGGATTGTTGCTAAAAGCATAGACATCCATAATTTGATGTAAATTAGAGCATACAAAGTCTTCTTGTGCCTCTGCCTGTGCACCAGGTGTTTTGCTTTTTTTAAAAAAAGCTAATTAAACTGGGATTAGGTAAAAATGAAAGCAGAACAGTTCTAACTGCTGATTTCTCTAACTTTTCTAATTAGTAAATGCCCAAAGTGACAAAACACAAGGCTAAGCAGGACAGTGAATAAATAGGTTGGACTTGGCTTTAATAATTTTGCATAGATACAGAAAGTTTTTGCAGAAGTCCAGAAACAGTGACAGAGTGACAGAACATATTTCATCTTGTCCAAGCAAATTACCCTTCAAGTTAGCTACACCCTGCTTGGGTTACAAGGCCTTTCCAAACCCACTTTCCTCTATGTGTTTTTTTAAGCTGTCCTGGCATTTGGCATTATCTTCAGCAAATTAGCAAGGACAGAAAAGCATGGTTTGCAGGTAAGTTAGTATCAGGGGTTTTAGTATCAATCCTGTTTATTCCGAAAGACTGATTTTAAATGAGGAATTTGGGACATATTTTTTTTTTATTAAAATACCCCAAACAAAACACATCTTTTCAAGAAGCTAGTACAGTAATTTCCCATTATAAGGACAGCTACTGTGAAACATCTCGGAGAGGTTTTTGGTAGAAAAGTCCAAAAAAGAACAGTATATACAACTAAGAAATAAGTTTTCATAGTAGAAAAACGAAGGACTTCAGCGGAGCGGTCTGTATGTGTGGGAAGCCATAATTTCCCAGCAGAGATAAGAATGAGTCCAAAGGCATTCAAGAGGTTTGAAAACTCTTTGCTGTTGAATGGAAAATCCTCTGAGCTAAAGTGCGTAAGTTTTCCAGGCCCTCAGCACCTTCTGCACTGAACTAAAAGTTCTGAAGAGGCACTAAAAATGCCCTTAACTGGAATGTCCTTGGCATTCAGAGGGCTTTGTGGAGACAACACCGCATTCATGGTCTGATATTTTTTATATGCCTGTGCTGTAAATTTGCCAACAATTAACAGTTTCATGGCGCTTTTTTTGTTATTGTTATTCTAAAGCATCAGAGCTGGAAAAGATAAACATGTCTGGTTTTTAATCACAAAAAGAGGAGGAGGGCTTATGTTACAAAATTTGCTAATGAAAAACTGATTTCCAAACAATAGGAAATAGTGCGAGTAGCTGAATAAAGAAATGCTTTGGTACTTCAGTGAGAATAATTAGTAACTGAGGAAAATGAAAGGCCTATGTTTCAAGAAGGGGATTATAGGCTGATATATGTAGGTCATGTGAAGAAATACTTCAATGAGCATTCCCTTGAGTGTAACGTCAATAATTTGTGGGTTTAAGCTAAATTAAAAGTGACAAGGTTTGTTCCTGGTTTTAATAAAATAAGTTATGCTTGCAGTACCTTCTGCTGTTTACCAATAAAAATGCAATTAAAATATTTGGAAAACCATGTAATTAATGAAAAAGCTTTTGACTTGAGTATGTGTACAGAATGTCTGGTTTTTATTAAAAAAAGAATTTGTTAGAGTGCATGAAAAATAATCTGTATACCAATCTCCTGATGTTGTAAAGTTAATGATAAGTGTGCACTTACAGTTTCCTGGGAAGTTATTTTTCTTTGCAGAAGTTCTGCAGAGGTTACTTTTTACATGTAAATTTTTTTTCCCATTACTAGTTAGCTGCAAAGAAATTTTACAGCTTAGGAAACTTACTTACTATAATACTTTTACTGTAAAAAAGATCTTGTCTCTGTACCCCCCAGGACTTGTGAATTCATAACCCAAGCAGGATACAAGACATAGGTGCCCATAACAGGCATCTCCTGTGACTCTCTGGTTTAGTGTCAGGCTGGTTTTGCAAGAAAAGTAAAGAACTGGAATCAGTCGATCTTCTGGACAATTTTAGGCAGGCAGATTCCAAAAACAGTAAGATTATTACTTCAACAAGGACATATCTATATAGCTGGATACAAACCACAGGCTTTTTGCTCTGTCACATCTCTTTACCAGCCAGGTGTGAGCCACTTTAGTCCCTAACCTATGTTGCTCAGATCTGGGTCCAAAATATTGGATGGTGCCCATGAGGAAGAATTTAAGTTTGGATGCTGCACTGGATTTTTCTGTGCATGGGTCAGCCATGCTTGCCTGCAGTTGACTGATAGCATGGACAAAGTATGGGACTATCAAGTCTCCAAGACATACTGTCAGTGCGGCTGTAGTTCATGGTGAAACAGCGTCCCTTACTCCAATGAACTCCTGCCTCCCATACATCTGATTATTGAAATTCTTCACCAAACATAATTTTGCTACTTCATCTTCCTGGGGAATCAGGTTTTGTCCCTAATGTTGGCACAAGTAAAAGTGAGTGCCCTGACTTGTCCTTTTAGACCAAATTTCCTGGTATTATTACCTAGCATGTTTCTACACTTAGCATGACAAAGCTAAAAAGACAATACACCAGCGGAGCTATGAAATCCTTACTGGGTCCTGCTGTTAGGAGAAAAATCAGTCTTCATTTTATGGTATAATCTTCTTTTCTCTTTAAAATAAACATTGCTGCCAGCAGGTGATGGGACCCCAGTCCACAGCCAGGAACAGGCTTTGCAAAGCGGCTGGCTGTGTTCATTGGTTTCTCTGGCCAGTTTTTAGCTATTTGCAGCTCTGCATTCAGGTGCCTTCCTTCTCTCACAGGACCTGGCTCGGTGGAAGAGTCGTCGAAGGAGCGCTTCACAGGATTTAATAAAAAAAGAAGCTGAGAGAAAGAAAATGGAAAGGTTATTGTCTGGAGACGGAACAAATGAGCGTAGAAAAAGCATCAAAACCTACCGAGAAATTGTGGAAGAGAAGTACGTTCTTTTACTGAAGTGCAGTGGCATGTCTGAAAATGCTGTGTGGTCCATAGGTGATAGGTAACTGTGGACAGCCATGCCTGCAGGCCTGGGGTGAGGGAGAGGGAAGGATATTGATGGAGCAGAGGAAATAGGAGTGATTTCTGGCATTAATTTTAATGCGATGGTCTCTCTTGTGTTGTCTCCTGTGCAGAGAGAGGAGAGAGCGGGAGCTTCATGAGGCATACAAGAATGCAAAGTCACAGGAGGAGGCTGAGAGCATCCTCCAGCAGTACATCGAAAGATTCACTATCAGTGAAGCTGTCCTTGAGCGTTTGCAGATGCCAAAAATTCTGGAAAGAAGCCATTCAGTGGAGCCAAATTCCCCACTGAAGGACCCAAATCCTCTGAGATATTTAAGGCAACAGTCACTGCCTGCTCCAAAATTCACTGCCACCATTGAAGCAACCATTGTTCCTACTGCTGAATTAGAGCCCAGTGGTTCAACAGGCCGCACATCTCCCAGCAAAAGTGTTGTCTCCAAGGCTGTGCCTATGCTGACACCCAAGCCTTACTCACAACCCAAAAATACACAGGAAGTTTTAAAGAACTTTAAGGTAGGATACGTTGCACTCCCCAAAGTCAAACAGGAGGCAAAGAGATCCTGACTAAATCATCTGAATGTAAATGTGTTTAATGCAATTAAGTAGAAAATGGTTGCTGCATTCTGATGTTATAAAACTCAGCTTCGTGCTCTGTGCTGCCCAGTCCAGTGGTCTCTTCTTGGTTACCAACCTTCTTAGAAACTTGACCTGTTTAGGATGGAATATTTTTGCTGGTCATTTTTTCTCAGGCTAAATTTGTTTGGGAAAAGACAGGGAAAGGGGGATCTCTAAGAAAGAAGCAAGGCTTTTTCTTGGAAGGAGGTTAGGAAAGAGCATGTTGTCATGGTTTTTTTGTTTTTAAACAAAAGGGAAGGGGCAGGGAGTGTGGAGGCCCTGACTTCCAGAGCAAGACCTGAACTGGCTTTTGTGTCAGGGATCTGATTTTCCCCATGCCCAGACAAGCATGTCCCCTTCAGCCAAGTCATAAGCCTTTGTGACACTGCAGCGTGCGTGTATTAGTGTGGAGAGCCCCTACTCCCTCAGAGTCAAGACCCAGCTTGCCCAATGATACTCTCTGTCCTAAACATGCTTCTCACCAGGGATGAATGTGGAAAGCTGCTTCACCGGCTTAAAGAGGGGATGCAGGCTGTCCATGCAGGTTTAAGGGAACCAGTTGGTACTGGGGCAGCCATGTAACTGGGGACTGTTGGTGAGAGAGGGCGAGTGACTGCATTGGATTGCAAAAACTGTGCAAAGATCATGGGAGTAAAAGAAGTAAGAGAGCTCTGACAAAAGCAGAGCTGCCTGGAACAGGGAGCCGGCTATGAGTTTTGTGGAGGAAGGGGATAGAAGAAGAGATAGAAGCTGGGATATGAAACCTGAGGAGTGTATCTTTGGCCTGGGTGGATGTGGGGAAGGGGAATAAGATACTGAACCAATGATGAAGGCAATGAAGTTGGGCGTGTTAGAGAGAACAGGCCAAATAAGTCAGGTTTGAAGAAATCTGCTTCTCACAGTGCCTGTAGTAAGACTGGAGCTTCCCCAAGTCTCATTGTAGCCTTCTAAGCAGTGCAAAGCCTACTGGCATGGGTGTCCCCAGCCTGTAGAGTTTTGAGTCCTCTTGTGTCTGCCATTGCTATCTGATACTTCGCTAGTGACATGCAGGGTCCCTGCAGCCTGCTGATGTCCCAGTAGCATTGCTACCATGTATATTCAGGTTGTTTACTTTTTTAAAAATAAGTCAGCTTTGTATAGATGGTGAAAAAGCTTGTTGTGATGTCTAGGTCCTTGAAGTCTGTCCCAGCTCCTGTGGACCCCCCCATGTTTCCTAGTTGAAATGTGAAACTGGTAATTTCTATTTCTCCTATACTTCAGCTGGTATTCACCTAGAGTTTACATTTTAGACATCAGTGAATCATCTTTTCTGATCCATGCCACTTTTTTCCTCAGAGAACCAAGATGTATGTGTGTATCACCCTCACGTTAATGCATATATAGTTCACATATGTGGGGAGAAACTAACCCACGGACACTTCTACCCTCCACCACCCACCACTAGAAGTCTGTCTAGATCTTGTTCACTTGATGTGGAAGAATGTGGTTTGTCTCAGTAGGAATCATTCCCTAGCACATGTAGCTGTAGCATTATTTTCCCTTGAAACACCAGTCTGTCAATGATTCTCAGCTCTGGTGACAATATGTTGACTTGCTCCAGATCAGGTGACAATATGTTGACTTGCTCCAGATCAGAAGGAAAGGAGTAGGTTTGTTTAACTCTACAGCCAGGACATCTATCCTGATCGTTCAAACATTTGGTTTTCCTCCTTTAAATATAAATAGAGAAATGTCTTAGTCTAAACAGAGACACTAAAATGGATGGTGCAGCCTGCAAATGTTTTCCTGACTCTTTTATTTCTGAAGTCTTTCAAGACCTGCCTCTCTAGTAGGTAATCCAGCACACAATCCCAGAAGACTTGGGGCTCGGTGTCTGCCCACACTTGCATTTGGAAATAAACCCTAGGAGTGCTACTGTGTTGAGTGGATAACATCAGTGAGGAAAGAGAAGGAACCTGTTGATCTGTAAGATCTGTAAGAAGGGGTGAAAACCCTTGCAGACCCAGGGAGCTGATTGCACGAGGTGCTAACTGCCTTCACCTCCCCGCACGCACGCACGTCTGTCAGAGCTGAGGATGCCCAGCAGCTTGGAGATGGCCCCTTAGTTAATCACCCTCAGATAGAGAACAGACCTCTGGATGCATGTATACAAGAAGTCAATGGGAGGAGTTTGCCTTCAGCTTAGCACTGGTGGCATATACTAAGCTGGAATGCCTCTCTTGAGGTACCCAAGCTGTTTACCTAAAAGTAAAGTACTGAAGATAATTAAATGATGAAATAAAGAGTGGGGCAAGGAGGATGAGGTGGGAAGAACTTCGTCGTCTTAAACTGTGTTTCAGTTTGATAGGGTAAACTTGCTGCATCAGTTTTCAATAACAGTAAAATAAGCGAGAAGGTCCCATGGTGTGTCTTACCTCTGCACTTGTTTTCACATGTGTTTTTTGAGTATCCCGTACCTGTGGAGAAACCTGAAATGACTACTCACAATATATATCCCGGATAGCTTCTCTAAGAAATCACTGACCTATGCCAATTATACCCCCAAAGTCCAATGATTAGCAGAGAAGACTGTCCATATTTACTCCCTCACCTTTGCGTTGTCTCCATGATGACCATTTTGCAAGTAAGGATCTCTGCACAGAGTAACAAAGCTCTCCTTCAAATCTATTTAAAACTCACCTCTGCTGACAAGCCTATAAATATCTGTGCTGTAGCTAGGCAGGAGCAATATGGTGTTACTGATACCTAGTCCTCTCTTGGTCTCTCTCCAGCTGGGCCCTCTTACGGTGAATGGCTTCTGAGTTCTTTGTAGCCAGACTTTTTTCATGTATACCATGGCTTCTACAAACAGCCCTCCAAACTGAAGTCTTTACATGCCACCTCCATTCAGAACATAATTACAAAGTATTAAAGTCCCAAGAGGAAGCTGTATCAGTGCAGAGGAAGAAGCTAGAGCTGATTTTGTGTTTTCATCCTTGCTTAAGGGTTTCTAAGTGGGAATATGTGCCCACCAAGGAGCTAGCTTGACCCTGAGAACAAAGTAGTTAAACTGTTTCTGCACTCTCCTTTTCGTGGAGACCGCATAAAATCATTTTCTGGGAAAGCAGCTATCTGTTTTATCGCCTCATCAAGAAGGAGGAATGCCCAGTTTTATTTGTTGGTTCCTTGCTTCCCTGTTAAAAACAGTAAAGAAACAAGTGAATGAACTCGGCTGCTCCTGACCCTTCAAAGTTCACATGACAGTGCTTCAGGAAGCATGGTCTACTAATACTGTGGTGCGTTAGTCAGGGTGCGTAGCAGTTCATCAGCATAATTAGTCCTGGGGAACCTGCTTGCCTCCTGCATGAAGCAATGCAAAACCCAACAGTTTTAATCTAAATTTGACATAAATCTTTTTTGTTCTTTTAAACTCCATTGATCTGTGATGCATGCAGAAGGTGCCTGTATGTTACTGGGAGAATGAAATCTGGGAACTCGGGGAATCCAGAAAAATTGCTATTACTGCCTGTCTGTATTTTGTTTATGACCCACCTGGAATAGGGTTTTCTTCTCTCTTGGCTTGTTGAATGAAATGTGTGCTTGGCTCTGACCTTCACTTACGGCACAGACTGTGTCAACAATTGTAGTATCATGTTGAAATCCTAATTTCCTAAATTCCTCTGAATGCTAATTGTCTCAGCATATTTATTTAACTGTATTCGCAGGTAGATGGAAAAGTCAGCATCAATGGAGAAAATTTCAACGGCGTGGAAGAGAAGGATAAAGAGTGTACAACAGTAATATTTACTCCTTCGCCAAGCAGATCTCTGAAATTTGATGAAGTAGCCAGAGGGGACAGGCCCCCGGTAGAGTTGAAGAAGGACCCCACAAGTGTTGAGCTCAGTTTACAGAGGCCTGCCACTCAGAGTGTGCACAAAGAGCCAACAGTAAGACCAACACGAACAAACCAGCCTTACTTTCTCTGCCAATTTTCTGTCTCATAACATATTTAATCACAAACTAATGAAATCCAAGTGCTTATGTTTGCTTTATTTCAAGAGGGTGTGCCCAGACCCGGAAAAAAAAAATCCTTTGTAAATTAAAGGCTTCTTTTTTGGGATGTGGGTAGAGAAATGGGAGGGAAAGATTCAAAAAACTTTTTGCAGTCGGTGCCTTTTTTTTTTTTTTTTTTTTTTTTTTTTTTCAGATGTCATGCAGCTGATAAGCATGCATTAAATGTGCTGGGCCAGGGAGAAAGGGAGAAATGGACTCTGTCCCCCAGCTATTGTGCAGATTTATTCAGTGCTTCTCCTGATGTTAGCTGATTAGATCACCAACATAATTGGACTCTGCGAGCCATTATAATTAGTCTCAGTTTTCAATTTTCAAAGAAGAGCATGTGGATGTGCTGGCAGTTTTGAGCATTCAGCTTTCATTCCTCTCTCAGAAGTATTAGAAAAGGGGATAAGCTATTGAAATGCTCAGAGGGACCAATGTGCTTCTTAACTGCCTTATCAAAGAAAAAAATTAATTTTACCTTTTCATCTTTCACTCCCCCTCTTACCCAGAGAAAAATGCAGGAATAAAACTAGAGCGTATCGCAGCAGGAATCTAGATGCTACAAAACTGTAATAAAAGTAGATAGTAAAAACAACACAAGAAACAAGGACCAGACTGCAAATAAAAGCATGTAAAAGGGTTGCAAACAAGTGGCAGGAGAGGGAATTCTTGCTGTTACTTTCTGTGTAACAACAAAGAGAATCGGAGATGTGGTGAGAGCTGGAGTATGATAATTTTTTGCTTTCTTCTCAGATTTCATCCAAGCATTGGCCAGATGGGTAACAGGGAGCAGGCAGGGATCTGCCCTGGGGAGTGGTGGTTCATTCATGCCAAAGGGCTTGCGACTTACCCCCCTGCTTCTGCCAGTCTCTGGCCATGGACAACCAAGCCTTGGAGCCTGCAGCAAGCATGGGAGCTGGGATGTGCTGTGAGCATGGACTTGATCGTGTCAGAGGGAGCTAGTACAGAGTCCAAAGTGAATGATTTGCAGGGAGGAAGGCAGGGATGGCAGAGCAGAGGCTGCTCTTGTCAGAATGAATTGGCTGTAGGGGAAAAGCTAGTTAAGCGTGTTGTCTGATATGGGAGAGCTAGTAATGGGAATGTTTGGAGGATAGAGAAAAGCCTCAGTTTGCTGTAAGATTAGGATTAGAAGCACAATGGCAATCAGAAAAGTAGCCAATTGAACATGTTACTGTCTCCTTTTTTACAATTTCCAGACCAGTATAGCTGTAGAAGAGTTGAGAGGAAATTCAGAAATAGAAGCCACTGTTAGGGGTTGGGGGTGTTTGTACCTGTTTGATGCCCTCTCATCCTTTCCTTTCTACAGCTCTGAGGATGATGTGGCCAGCTGAACACAGATTTTTCTGTGGCCGCTTTCTGCTTCCAGTGTCTTAGCCCTCATGGTGATATTGGCAAAGGAAGCAGAAGAGTTTGAATTCTCACGTTCCTGGTGACTGACATTTGCAGAATACCTCCTGGTTTGTAGGCTTGAGTGCGCTTAAGTGATGAAGCCATCTAGAGAGAATGCATGTGCACTCCAGTGGTGCTATTGACAGAGTTTCTTTGCTCTAACTAAGAGTTTTATATTGCTAGCTTCATGATTTCATCAATAATGTGACTGGGTAATGCAAATCATCATAATTACTCCCGGCGCTTCAGCTTCAAGCAAAGGTATGTGTCAAGCATGTCAAGGGCAGAGCAAGGAGAGCAGACTGCTTTGAGGGCGATCTTACATGGGGAAACAAGTAGAATGCACTGAGCGTGATGAAGGGGGGAAGAGAAGGAGAGCTGCCTGTGGCTAGAAGGGAATTTGCCAGCCTAAGATAAGATTACAGGGTCTGTTCCTCCTAGATGTTTGCTTCTCTTTACCCAGCTGCTTCGTTTTAATTTTCCACGTCCCCAGGCCTTAGTGTAAGGCATTGGCAGTAATTTAGCTATTGAGCATGCAGAAATGCCCTGGTGCATTGATGGGAAGGGCTTAGATGCCAGGTTACAGAGACGGGGCATGGTGCTGGTGCTTGGCTCCTTCACTGTGTGAGCTGGGGCACAGACCAGCACTGCTATAGGCAGTTCGGTATGGATGCGATCAGGGGGCCTGCAAGAACTGCACAGCTATGCTGGACTCGCTTCACTCAGGCTTCTCCCTGTACCTATTTTACTTCAGTTTCTGGACAGCTAACGCAAGCCTGCATCTGCAGAGTCTGAAATGCTAAACTCTTCTCTGAAGGCATAACCCCTCCTAGGAAGGCTGGAAATTCAAATTAGGAAGGAAGAGAGCCTCCTGGGCTTGTCCCGCTCGCCATAAAACATAGCCTCTTGCTGGGTAGGATGATGAATATCTTAGTTGTCACTGTGAGCCCTCCAGAGGAGAAGAAGGGGGTTGCTTTTTGCCCCAGCAGGGTGGGGCTTCCAAGCCACACGTTCTTGGAAGTAAGAAAACCTTCTGAAGCTGCCGCTGTAACACCTCCCACAAGGAGAAAACAGGGCTATAGTTTTTGTCTGATGCTTAACCCTACTGAATTTTTAGGAGAAGAGGAGAAGACAACAGAAACAGGCATAGCAAAGCAGCTGAGATGAAGAAGCAGAGCTGTCTGGAGTGGAAGAAACAACTACGTTTCTTTTGCCTTGAGAAAACTTACAAATGAGCATGTTTTCAAAGGCTTTTCTAAACTTGCTTTCACTGCCTTTATTTACTTTATTGATGCAGCTTTTGTTAGCTATGTCCTTCCCAGGCTCTGAGTAAGATTCACAGGCACTAGTTCCTCTGTCTGTTAGGAGATGCTGTTTCTAGGGTTTTTTCCCCTGGAGTTGCTGAGAGATTTGTTTCGTTTTTGTATTTTATTCGTTCATTTTCTGCCGAGTCTCGTTTGTGAAATATATATTCCTTTTCATATATACATTACCTTTGGCCCTCCTGTCCTCCCCTTCTGATTCTCCCCCTGTTCTTTGCATGCCCCTTGCTCCTCCTCCGTCCCTCTTAGGGCTGCTCCCCTGCTGTTTCAGTTCAGTTGTCAAATGAACTAGCCCTGTCTTCTCTCTGCCTGGCAGGCTTCCCTTTGAAGCTCTGTAGCTCTGCTCTAAATCTGTCCAGTTGGCCTCAGGCATTGTCTGTAATACGGGAAGAGTCTGTGCAACTGTACTTCAACGGCTCTTTTGGCCTGCAGTTTGGAAAACGGTTTAGTCAGGTTGCACCACTTAAAACGCTAATACGATTGAGGGTTTTGGGGAGCTAGAGGAGTGCAGGGATCATTTTGTATGGGTGAGACCTCAGTGTCAGTTGTCTTTTTAACAGAGAAGAACCTCATCTATATGTGAATCAAATAATGATTGGCAGTCAGAGACTGATTGGAAAACGTATGTAACTCCTGCCTAAATCTACTATGAAATGAGATGCAAAAAGCTGCAGCAGGTAGGGAGGCTGGTAAAGAAAAATATTATCAAGAAACTATACTTGTGTCTGTAGTGTATAGGTAAAGTACTTAGATTGGGGGGGGGGGGATTTTACAAGAGAGTTAACTTTATTCAAAATAGCATGATAGCATGTGAAATTTTGCCTATGATTTCAGGCTAGAAAGGATAAATTTAACCTATGAGCAAGACGAAAATATCCTACCCGGTGTTTGTGGAGCTATGTGCTGCTAAGAGAGGCAGTAGGTAAAGCACACCTCTCTTACTGCAGCTGGAAAAACTGGGACAAAGGTCCAAGGACTGACTGATCAGTCAGCGGCAATGCCAGCAATAATGTGAGAATCGTCTGCTCACCCTGGTTCTACCTGTCAGCCATTAGGTTGTGTTTTCTTTCCATTACACAGAACAGCAGTGCACATTGAAAATGCTGAGAAGTTGTATCCTCTAGCTCTTTGAATCAGAAGTTGGCAAAGTAAATGTTTTATTTTAAAAAAATATTTGTGCAGATTGTAGTGTAGGGGGATTAATTTGTCAGTGAGTGACATCACTGTATTTTAACCAATCTTTGTATGAGCATTTAAAAATTATTGGCTTGTTATAGCTCTAATTATAGCTTTGCTGTGATCAACCAAGAAAAAAATAAATATAGACAGCAACTTTAAAAAGATCAGGGCAAGGTGGTGATGGTGGAGAGAGATTTTGGCTTTCTTTTAATTTTTCACTAGCTAGCTTAAACTTGTCTATTTCTACTCACTGCATGCTTGGCACAAAATAAACTTGTTTTCTATATCCAAGTAACACTCTCCTTCATCTTCAAAAATCCACTGATTGAACTGAGATTAAAGTACAAGCTTTCTTGTGGTTGAGGATTGTTGGCCAAACTACAGGAGAGCAGGGCTGAAATCCTGATTTGTACATATCTGGTAGGACAAGTCTTTGTTCTTTGATTCATTACAAGAAACACTTGTAGAGTAAGTACGTCTGTTCCCGATTGACAGCTTTGCCTTGAACCACACATGGGAAGATGTGTGAAGGGCTGGACTACGTGAAGGGAAAATGCTCTAGGATGAGAAGTAAGAGCAGCAAAGGTTCAAAGCAGCTAGAAGGGAACTGTGCTCAGGATTTGGTTACGAACTTGGCGTCCATGTCTCCTGTCCTCCAGAAACCTTTTCAGTGTCTGTAAGAGGCAGGAGCTTATTTTACATCTGAGTTGAGCAGTAACTGCAGAAAAATAGCAAGCAGGAATACTTAACATTGTTTCTTGCAACACTTTCAAGGCTTCTTTGTCAATTACTGATCCACTCTGATCTTTGTTTCTAATAGCTGGCCTGAGCAGAGCATTATACACTGCCAGGTGAGGCAGATAATGTGTCAGAGCAGTGTTCTGGCTGTAGTACTATGCTGGCTTAGCATGCAAGGCACTTAGCTGTGGCAGCCCAAGGTCATGCCACTGTTACTGCTCACAGCAACAGAAAATGCTAGATTTGATGAGGAGATCATTGTATAAAATTTTTGAAGTCAATGATATGTATAGAACTTCAGTCACAGAAGTTTGAAAGATGTGTCAGGCAATTTCTACATGTGGCTGTTGATACTGCAACCAATTTCAGTCCTGAGTGATTTTACAGCATTTAAAACTGTAGTTCTAAATGATTCTTCCTGGTATCTCTGCATTCTTTCTGGTTCCAGAGAGCTTGTTTTGTCGTGTTTTCATAGAAAATAACAGTATTTCATGTGATTTTGTGTACAAGTAGTGTTAACTGACCTATGTTTTGATTTAATTTACAATAAGGGTTAATAAAGTTCTACTGTAACCTCCTTTGGAGTTTGAATTCTTGTAGTAGTTGTGATGTTCGGTGTTTTAGGGGTTCCTAGTTGTGTATTTTTAGGGTTTTATAAGGGTGTAAAGTTCTGCCACAGCGATAGTGTGGCTGTTTCTGACTTGCATGGTCTTCATTAAAGAAATACTTGGACTGATACCCTAGTTCATGGGATAAAAATCCTGTCTGACACAAACTGAACTAATTTTCCTGCCTAATAGGTGTTTGATAACACTGTCTAGTCAGCTGTGCCTGTGTCTTTGTTAAATGGATACCTGGTTAGCAGAACTGAGGTGTTGCTTTGTCCTCTGTTACTGATGTGCTCGTAACTGCAACTGCAATCAATATTTAACTTTCCATCGTGGACTAAGGCTTCTAAATCCTAAATGGAGAAGCTGACTTTAACTCCTGAGTAGCTAGATGCATGGGGTAATAAAAACACCAGTCCAAGCAGAAGCATTCTTCGGTTTTCAGGATTTAATGGGACCAGCCTTGTTCTGGGGGCAGAGATAACCACAGCCCCTATGCAGCAAGGTGTTTCCTACTTTCCTCGCAGGCTTCATTGCCTGTAGTGGTGGACAAGCAGGTGTTGTGTGACCTTCCCTTGCAGGCACCTGCAGCAGAGCCAGCATATGGAGTGGCTCTGTGATCCTGCAGAATGATGCCTCGGCCCACACAAATGCGTGTGGCTGCAGTAGGGTGGTGTCGAGAGGCTGTGTGGGTTCTTCATCCCAAAGCATGAGAGCTCCTCTGAAATGCCTCAGAAACATCACTGGCCACGTTGTTTGTTTTTTCAGTGTCCATGTCAGAATACGATCCTCTTAGGCACAATGAAATGTTTGTATGCCTTTTTGCATGTTCAGTAATAACATCATAATTCGATTACAAAATATTTATGAAACGTGAATGATGGTAGTCTGTGGTAGAGAAGACATTTTATCAGCAGTATCAGTACAAGAATTTTCTTAAGTGTATATACCTGTGGATAAAATACCAGATAATATTACATTACTTGGTCTTATAAATAGAATTAGATATGGTGGGAATGACAGAGTTCCCTAGTGAAGCTGACTTAATTTTTTTATAAATTACTTACTAATCAGTTTTATATTTTTAGCTCTGTGTTGCTAGCATTTAATTGCTCAGCAGAGGGGGAAGAGTCAAGTCTTGTGAACAGGAACAGAATTTCTGCATGCCAATGCATGCCATTGCAAAATGCAATTTTCCTGCAGCAAGCAGTAGCTTTTTTTTTTTTTTTTTTTTTTTTTTACTCCTCTTTAAAAGAATTTCTATAAATAACATCTATGTCTATACCTGGTTCAACCTCCTGGATATAGGTTATAGGTAGATTGTGCAGGATAGCTACATGATGCAGCACTGTGTTTAGGTTCCTGAGGTAACTCTAGACCCAGAGGTGATACAAGTGCATCATGTCTGTGCATTCGCCAAGCTTTTAAAACCCTCTGAGAGGCCAGTAAGGCTGTGCTCTTTCCCCAACTCCAGCTGCCGTCAGCACTTGACTTCCCTGTGTGTACGTAATGCTGTTCAACACTTTTTATATCGGCCTCAGTTTATCACTGTTCATAGCTTTAAAGCCTCTGAGGTTGAAATTAAAGCTGATTTAAAAAAAAAAATAATTCAGTTTTGACGGTTGCTTTTTGAGAGTGGAGGGTGAATTCCATTGCTTTACCAAAAATAATAGCAATATAAACATTAATAATGGAAATTTGCAGCAATTTCTTTGGAAGGGCTTATGCTCTGGAGCAGTAGGTTGGGTTGTCATGTAGGTGCCTCTTGCTTTTCCAGTTAAAATCTACCTTGTTTAGGGCAGACCCTGAGCTCTCCATAATAGCCATTTGTTCAGGGAGGTTTGTAGGTTGTAGAATGACTGAATAATTCAGGTTTCTAGCTGTCTTCTGCTCCAAACAGGATCAGGCATGAGGTCAGACTGGGTTGCTGAGGGCTTGATCAGTTGAGTCTTGGAAAAACTCTGAGGATGGAGATGGCACAACCTGTCTGGGCAGTCTGTTACACTATCCTGGCTGTCCTCATGGAGAAAAAAACACTTATTTCTGCATTGAGCAAGGCTGGAAAAGGTTTCCAGTAGCTTTTCCCCTGGCTGCTGTTGTGTCAGGAGCCAGAACTGAAGCTGAAGGAACATTTCCTTTAGTTGCAGTGTTCTTCTGCTGGGTCTTCCAGTCAGAACAGGCTGGTGTCGAGATGGGCTGAGGAAGGGAAAGGTGGGTTATACAGGAGCAAAGAACAACAGCATGGCAAGGGGCAAATCTCTGACACAGGACTTGCAGTCCTTGGAGCATTTCTCTGGGGCCTTTTTTCAGCCTGTGCCTCATCTCCAGTGACCGTTCCTGGGAGCACGTGACGCGTGGAGGGGGAGCTCTGTGCTTCGTCTTCTCTTGGTATAGGCCTGCTCACAGGTGGACCTGGGGGAGAGGAGGTCCTCAGACTATCCGTGCTGCCTTTTTGGAGCGCGTATTTCACCTTCTGCCTCGTCTAGTTTGAGAACCGCTTTCAGGCAGGTGGGGGACGTGTCCCCGTGCCTTGCCTGGGGCAGGGGGTGAGGGTGGGTGAAGGTGAGGGTGCAGCAGAAAGCGCCGGGCAGTGGGGAGGGTGGCAGGCAGCCAGCCCCAGCAGGCGCCGGAGGAGACATGCTGCCACTTCTAGAAACTCATGGCTGCGATCTGGCGCCTGCCCTGCTGTGAGGTGGCGGCACAGCTGTTGGCAGCCACGGGCTCCTTGTGTTGTTCCCAGCACTACTTGCTGCCCGCTGGGCTTGCCCAGGTCAGTGCCCCTGGCCACAGTCCCACACTGGTCCACACCATTTCCTCACAGGGCATCTTCCCAGACACATTCCCTGCCCGTCTCCAGAGCATGCCTGCCCTCCAGAGAGGAGGAGAGGCAGGGATTCCCGAGCTCTGCCAAAAGCTCTCTGGAGCCAAAGGGTGTCCACGGGCGTTAGTAGGCTGTTAGCACTGCCAGCAGACGTGCCCAGTGACCGAGCTGTGAGAGCCCAGCCCCGCTCTTCACGGGGCACAGACAGATGACGGGCTGTAGGGGTGGGAAACAGAATCAGTTTAGAAAGTGGTGGTCTGAATCCTGCCCCCAAAAAGGGAAAATTTAATCAGATTTCCTCCCTTGCAGCTGTTGATGAGATGGAAGGGTGGGGGGAAGACAGGAAAGCAAGTCTGCAACAGACTATTTCTGAAATACATCACCTTTTATTTCTAAAAGTAGTCTGCTTTTTTTATTTTCCTCTGTCAGATTTGCCATTTTCTAGATCTTTCATGCATTAGAATCGTTGTGCAGTAGCTGATCAGTTTGCCGCGGGTTTTTTCTTGATTTGTCTACTAGGAAAGTGGATGTATGGTGGAAGCTGCTAAACAGATCAGCTGCGGTGCTACCCCTGTTTTGACAGCGTGGTTGTAGCTCAGCAGCAGCCCTGTCCCAGGCCAGAAAGATGGCCTTTCAAAGGCATGTGAATTACTGGCTCGATACGGTCTTGCCATATTTTTCCAGTCATCTCTTAATAGCGTTTCAAGTATTTCATTACTTTTAATACTGACTCTGGCTTTTCCCTTCAGATAACAGATTGTTTAGACAACCGTGAAATAAAGGAAGTATTTAATTACTTTGCCACTTTTCAAGCCCTAGTATGTGCTATGTATTCACTAATGCATACGTTTTTGTGTTATTCTGGAAAAGGAAACTAGGGGTGAAACATATGCTTATCTCCGGCTAACACACTCCAAGATATCCTACAGTTTTAAAAGCTTGTAGGAGCTATTCCAAACCAACCACATAAATGGCTGCTACTGAATGGGTTGAAAAGGAGATTAAAGCCCAGGGATGCAACACCCGAGCAGCACGTACTGCTCCGAAACGCGCTCCCTGCCGCGCTGTGGTTCAAACGCATTGCGAAGAAGCAGCGAGCGCTGCCTTGAGGAATTGCCCCACACTTGTATTTCCACTGTACTCACTGCGTTTCTACTGTTATTCCCCGCAGGCCCCCCCGGTGGACGCGGAGAGCGCCGCCCGCCAGCAGGCTGGAGCTGGCCCGGGAGGCGCGGGCGGGGCCGGCCCGGCGCGACCCCCCCCAGGTGGGTTCCTGCCCCCGCCCCTGCCCCGGCCCGGGCCGGGCTTTACCCCGCCGCGGCAGGAGACCCTGAGTGCGCCTGCAGCGGCACCAAGAGGCCTCATTAGGAAACGCAGGTGTCAGAAATCCCGGCGGCGGAATGACGTTTCGTGCTAGGAGCGATCGTTCGCTGCAGCAGCCTCCGGAGGGATGTGGTAGGGTCCCCACGGCTGGAGGTTTTCAAGGCGTGACTGGACAGGGTGCTAGGCAGGCTCTGCTCGGCTCCCTTTCCCTTGGAAGGTGGGACCAGGTGATCTTCCCAGGTCCCTTCCAGCCCGGGCTGTTCTGTCCCGGCGTGGTTGAACTGACCCACCCGAGCGCCTGCGTGTGCGTGGGAGGCTGGTGCCGCGGGGCTGTAACCAGAAGGCAACCAGGGCAGGAGCTACGAGCAGTGAGAGCGCCTCCTCAATGCTTCCTCCTCCCCACCACCCCCACCCCACCCCAAGACATTTAAGAAGTGGGGAAGGAGAATGAGGAAGGGCACCTCAGTCCTCGTAGGGGCTTTAAATAGTATTGTGCACACTCCTGATGCTTTGCTTTAAAGCTTTCATGCATGATTCTCGATCTAGGGAAAGGAATTTTCTGGTAAAATATGAAGCTGTTTTCCTCAAAAGGATATTTTTGGAATGTTACCTTTGAGTACGTGTTTTATGTACTGCCCGCTATCATACTAAGCTCATGCTCTTTTTTGTTGTTCGTTTTTTAAAATGGGTCTGTCAAAGTTCAGCTTGGTATGGGTCAAGTAAAAAGTACTGTGTGAAGCAAGTATTTAAATGAGGTCTCTGACTGTAGCTGGTATGCAAACATAATGCCCCTATTTGTTGAAGATAATTGTGACAGACAATTGAGTTTTGGCCTCAAACATCAATGGAGTACCATTCCCCCAATATTAGAAGCATATCCAGCCTTTTCTGGATGTGCTACAAGATTCTGCAGCACATGGGCTGTTCGCAAAGGCTCATTAGCTGACTTAATTGCTTTGGCTGGTAGATGCCAAAGCACAGAGGTTAACAATCTTGAATTGCACCTGGCCGGTAATGTAGACGCTGCAATCTTGTGGTGAACCAAGCGAATTCTCCTCTCAAGAGTCAGCAGTGATGAGCTGGTGGTGTTTGCCTACAAATCACAAAGCCACCTTGTGTCAGGCTCCACACCTGTGGGAAATGCTAAACATTAACTATTGGTAGCAAAGTGTGATACTGGCTGGCAAGCAAAACTGAGATAGCGTTGTAAAACTTGAAATGATAAAGGAACGTGGGTTTTCATTATACCTGCTTTGGAGGGATAGATGTGGTCCAAACTTTGTGACCTTCTTGTAGAATGAGCAACCTCCTCTGCTGTTCAGTGCAAGCCAGATCCTTCCATGCTGTGACCCCTGCGCCACTAATGGCGTGAGAACTGCTACAAAGTGGTGTGCATCTGCCTGGCGGCAGCAGCATCTCCTGTCTCTGCATGTGTGCGTGTTCTTAGCGGAGCCTGGGGGTGCATCTCTTAGCTCACTCTCCTAGCCTGTCAAAGAGGTACTTTCAGAAGTTGCCACTGCTGACGTGGTTGGAGAGGGGACAGGGCTGAGATTCTGCTTTAAGAGGTTACAGAAATGTCTGGGTGCTTATGCACTACCTGGGATGCTGGCAACTGCTTTGCTTCCAATGGTGCTACGAGCTGACAGTAGTTTAGCTGTCACAGTCCTCAGCTGTAGGCCCGTGCACTCCTGGTCCCTTCTCCCATAAACCAGCATCAATTTGTTAGGGTTTTTTAAGAACTGAATGACAACTAGGTTATTCCAGTCCAAGGCTTCCTGTTAGCACAGTTTGTTGGCTGTCTGATGCTTGACTGACATGGTTTAGTGGAAACAGGCAAGTTGAAATATCCTCCAGCGCTGACGAGACCTTGTTAACTGTGGTATAGCTCCTTGTCTGGATAGCATCTTAGGACAGGATTCATCACGCAACTTCAGCGGAGATCTGTACCTCAGTAGGCACATCGTATGTGACAGCTCATCTCGGCCAAAGAGGAGCATCTGAAATAGTTTGGGTGACTCTTCCCCAAGAACTGCCTCTCTGGCTTTGTTGACTGCTAAGGGTGTCCTGTGATGCCCAAGTCAAGTGTAAGCACCTACATTTTGTCAGATGAATTTCACTCTTGAAGCCTTGTCTTCTCTGAGAGATTAATTTTTCCTGTAAGATTATTTTTTCAAAACATCCAGTAAATAGGCTCAAAGTGTATCCAGTAAGAAATTGGATTGTAAGAAATAGGTCAACAGTTAATTTGAAAAAAATACTTTAACCTTGCAATATTATCTCTTACATGTGTGGATTAGGTTCAGATCAAAAGCAATTCAAGGCAACTGCAGCTTGTGCCAGCCCTGTTGTGAAGAGATTAGAATTTTTTCCCAGTCCTGTCCCTTCAGATGAAGCTGCTTCAAGTGAAAAAGATGTGAAGAAACCTGAAATGGAGCAGCAGAAGGAAGCAGAGCTCCCTGTTGTGCCAGAGGTATGTACGGGCAAGAAAGGGAGTGGAAAACAAAACAAAACAAAAAAATCTCACAGATAAATGTTTATTGTGCAAATTGGAGTTTTAGCTATATACTGTCACCTCAGGAGTTCATTCAAAACAATCTGCCAGGGAATGACCCTGGAGGATGGTTTCTGTGGCAAATCCTATGGTCACCAGAGGGTTCCCCCTCCAAAGGAGCTCCCCAGTGTCTGCTGGTAGCATTTGAACCTGTAAACTGGCTGGAGCAGAAACGAGAATTTAACCTGCAAACCCCAGTCCCACCGTGTGTTGGCAGGGCCGAGTACCCAGAAGGTGTAGGCAGTGGAGCTTACCCTCTAGTCCTGTTGAAGTGCTGAGCAAGTGCAGGTGGTGGCAGAGGTGACAAATGGTCGTGGCCATACTGCTCTGTCAGGTAAGTTAGATGTTGGTCCTGGGTTAGGATCGGCTTTGGTATACAGGATAGTGTGAATGTCAAAAAAACCCCAGCTACCAGTTATTTCCAGGATTTCAGTACTGCAACTCCATGTAATTCTGGAGATGGAGGCTTCATCTTTGAGTTGATTCAGAAAATAAGTAGAAAGAGTTTAAGCTAACCTTTGATTGAACCTGCTGATCTTTTAATTCTGTTTTCTGCTCCCAAATGAATGAACAGGTGATGAAACCCAAAGCCCTGGAACAAGAGGGGACTGTAGTATTGCCACTTTTAAAGAAACTACCCGAGACCAGCCAAGTTACTCTGCAGAATTCTGGTCTACAAGGTGAGCAAAAAGCATCTGGAGAACTCAGCCAGACAGTAACTGAATATGTGTGTGTGGTGCTTAGGGAGAAGTGCCTAATCAATGACCTGGAGGGTTTTGGAGCCAAAATGCACTTACCTGGCCTAGCAATAAAAGCTGTATCATGTCGATGAGTATTATATTTTATTAGTACTGCTGCTCACAGATGAAAAGGGTTTAGCAATTGGTTTTATTTTTTATCTCACAATAAAATTTTCTGGAGATAGATTCTGCACTCAGCTGCTCATGTGGAGCTTCTTTTCGTGGATGAACAATACACAGACCTGGTCACATCCCTGAATTTGACCTGTGCCTATCACGAGTTCTTGCAAATCAGAACATTTTTTTCTTTGCCTTCATGACAAAGTTTTCCTTGAGATTGATAATGTTTGGTCGTTCAGTTTTAGAGATGCATATATGTAGGTATCATGAAAGAAAGAGAGAAAGATCATCTGAAGTTTTCTTCCCGCTAAGAACTTACTGGGTTGATAGTTTAGGTATAGGTAGTATACCGATTATCCTAGTGTTTTCAAGATTGAAATTACTGAAGGTGATCTGCTGTGGAAAACAGGCTTGTCAGGAAAGGAATAGAAGTCTCGCTTGCTTTAAGTGGAGAGTCGCATTCCAAACAGGCTTTGAGAGCAGTATGGTTTTGTGTTAGGCATGAATGAATCCAAACATCAAGTAACAGACTGTAGGTCTGTCGCCCGTTTTCTGAGTGATGCTGAAACACTTGGGTGCTCCCTGGTGTTCACAGCACGTACAGCGCCGAAAGGATCACAAAATCCTTTAAAACCTCTGTCTGCAATAGGAATGAATGTGAGCACCATGCAGACTTGAAGGGGTGGCTGCCCTGGACTGACATTAGTGTGCTAGAGCTCCCGTGTAAGGCCAGGTGCCATGTCACAAAAATAGCATTTAAATACAGGCAGGCTGTGTCATCTGAAGGTGCGTTGTAGACTAGCTGCCGTGGGCCGAAGTGACTCTAGTCAAAACCCCTCTCGTGGCTGAGGTGGCTCGGGTCTGAGAGTCCGTCATCACCTTTTGACCACACTGTTTCTTGTTTTGTCTCCGTGCCGTCGCCTGCAGAGCCGCCCCGCGGGGCCGCGGTTCCGCTTAGGGTTCGCAACAACTGGCGGCGCTCACAGTTTTTCTCGCAGTCAGGTAAATGCGGCGCTAAGACCAGCTTCAGCCCTTCTGCTGCCTCCAGTCGTAGGTGTCTCCAGACATGGGGCTGGGGTGAAAGCTGATGATTACGGGGACTTGTTCTACCTCTCGCTTTTGTAGAAAGTGTCTATTCCTGCTGCACAGTTGACAAAGAGCTGTTGGGTGGCACATTGTTGTGATGCTCTGGTTTCAGGCACCCAAATGAAATCACTTGCCTATAAATACTTTTTCATTAATTTCTTTAAATCAGCCTAATTTCCAAAGACGTTTGGATGGAAAATGGCAAATGTTCTCTTCGTAACTGTGGCTCTTGAATAGTGTAGTCCCATCCTTTTAGCTTTGCTGTGCTTTTTCCTTCCTTGCACTGAATCACAAAGGGAAAAGTAGATCAAGGTAGGTAACACTCGGTGTCCAAAAACTGCTAAAGTCTGTGGCCAGAAGTAGATGGCATTAGCTAGCGGTAGAGTAGTTAATACTGGTAGAGTTAGTTAATACTGTGCTCCTCTATACCCAAATAAAAAGTAGTTTTGTTGGTGATGGGTGTAATCGGTTTTTCTGGTATATTTGCTTGCGATTCATCCTTGCATTTGGTTGTGGGAGCAAATAGGAAACTAACATGAAGCTTTTTTATACCGATACAATGTAGCTTTAATTGCAGGTTAAGCACATTTTGCTATGCTAAATTTAATCTTCACTTTTTCTGTTTTTTTAATAGCTGATTCTGATAGTGGTGACAAATCAAATGTGAGTACCTTTTTTGCATCATTGTTTGGTTTAGAGATATGTGTTTAGCAAAAGTGAATTTTTTATGCAAAATGTCTTATAACATCCCCAAATCAGAATGAGATTATTTTTTTTCTCATGGAAATGAGAGAGGAAAAATACAAGACATGGTCTGAATCTGGGATTTATGCATTCTCTTCCTATCCAGAGGAAGTGGTACTTGGTTGCTGGAGCCACTAAAGCTTCGCAGTCTCAAAACAATATGTAATTCTAAATTATCCATTCTATTTTAAATGCATAAAAATTAGAGGAGACCACAATTCTACTATGTCCTCAACGGAAAAAAGAAACCCAAAACCAACACCACAAATGCTACTCTGAAGTACACAGTATTTCATATTCTATTTGTTTCATAAAAAACAGACATCATCTCTCTATTGGATTCATATAAAACTTTTAGTGGAAAGGGATATGACATCAAGTGTCTAAAATTGCTCTCATTGTAAGGATTTTAAACATTTATCATGTAATGGGATCCGTAGTGAAGTCTGAGTTTTTATTTCATTGTAGACAACAATTTTAAAAACTGCTATAGGCTGTTGTGCTGGCAGCCATAGGAAATGAGAGAATATTTTCTACAATCACAAATTGCTTTGCATGTTGCACAGAAGATTATAAAGAAGCAAAATAGATATTTTCTTTAAATTTGAGTACCTGCAGGTATCTCTGTTCTTCCTTTTTTCCCCTCCAGTTGAAGTTTCCCAGGCCTTTCTTTGCAAACCAAATTATTATTTTATCATTTGGATACCTGTGGGCAATCCCAAGTGTCAATGAAGCTAAGAATATTGTCTGCTCACTGAAAGAACTATTATCTAGTTCTCAATTTCCCATTTTAACATCATCACCAGGAACAGGCCAGCTGAAGTACAGCTTTCTCTGGTAGCCTTGCGAAGTGTAGTGTCAAAGTCTAATAGCTTGGTTTTCCTCCATGCAAGCGTTTCAATTTTTGGTCCTGGGATCCAGAAGAAGAGCGAAAGCGACAAGAAAGGTGGCAGCACGAGCAAGAACGCTTGCTACAGGTAGGGAAGAAACGACATGTCTTCCACCATGTGGTTCAGCTGTTGAATTGTCCCTTTGGACAAAAGTTGGGCATTTTGTGTCTTGTTTTCCACATCCTCTGTGGATGCTTGAGTGAATTCTGTGGCAGATGAGCAATAAAATGAGCATATACGCACTTTCCCTGTGGTTTGAGCACTCTTACATCTCCCTTCCCCCCTCCATGGAAAGACCAAAAGGACTTGGTTCTGCATTCCAGTGCAGAGTTAAACCAAATGTTGATCCTCAACTATATTTAAAGTATGTTGAGCATAGACTGTGAGACTCTCAATTACTTGGAGCCACTTTCTCAAGACTGATGATTTGCCGACCCTGGCACCTATGCAACTCTTTTTTAAAATGATGGTTTTAATAGATTTTCATAGACTTCTGCTGTGCTCACAGTTTTTTCTTGGAAAACTTCAAGCTAAATTTGGACAGGAAGAGTTTGGGGGTTTTTTTATGAGATGGGGAAACCCCTTCAAAACAATCACTGCTTGCAACCACTAGTGCTTACAACCACTAGTAGTACAGTAAGCTGTAAAAGGTCTGGGTTTGTGTCCTAGTTGGAAAAAGTGCAGTGGCCCTGGGAACTTGAATTTCCCAGTCAGTCAGTAGTGTCTTTTGAAGCTGATTAGGTTTAGTCCCAAAGAAATCAGATCTTTCCTCCATGTAACAGAAGAGCAAACAACTGTCAAACGATGGAGAATAATAAAACAGAGTCTTTTCATCTTTTAAGAATGGCTTGTGTGTGTCTCTGCTGCTTTCTTGAGATTATTTCTTTTTAGCCAATATGTTTTTTTCCTCTTAAAATGGTGTAAAAATCTCATCATAATTTTTCTAGCATATGTGAGTGTTCTATCAATAGTAAATGCATCTTTTCTGTATTAGGCAGATGTGGTTTCTAATTCAAAAAGAAGCTGGAACTGATGTAAAAGGGATATGGAAGTCACTGTTCTTCCCCATGTTCAAACCAGTTCTGTCAAACAGTTTTAAAGATCTCTTTAAGATAATTTTTCATGCAAAACCGTGTGAAAACAATTCTCAAGAAATAATTCCATCAACAAGGAAAATAAGCGACCTAGCTAATTATAAGCCATCCTTTTTCAAACCTGTACACACTATTCATTTATCTTTTAAACTTGCGCAGGCATTCATCAGTCATGATTCATACAATCGTACATTAAATTGTACTGGCATCTGTCTTAGGTTAGTACCAGTATCTGCAAAACCTGCTTGTTTATATGCTACTTTGCAGAATTTTTTTAATGTAAAATCCATGCATAAGTGTTTCGGGGTGTGTGATAGTTTTTTGAAACTCTTAACACTATAATAAACAAGGAATTACTGAAAATTTTGAGCATAAATTTCATTTCTGTCCAAAATTTTAAAAACTTCCAACAAATTAAACTTCTTCTAGCATGTTAAAAGTTCTTTGTGGTTTGAAGGTGTTAAATGTAAGTGCTAGAAACAACTGGGGAGCGGAGGAAAGGAAGCACTTGTTTGACACCTATGGATGTTTCAAGTTTCATTTTCACTGTGGAAATACTACAGAATTTACTCCTAATACAGAATGCTCTGAATTTACCTGTGTCTGTGTCCTCTTACAGGAGAAGTATCAGAAGGAGCAGGACAAGCTGAAAGAGGAGTGGGAAAAGGCCCAGAGAGAAGTTGAAGAGGAGGAGCGCAGATACTACGAGGAGGTATAAGGCTCAAAGGAGGAGGTTGTTTATTGACATTTTTGCATTTAAATGCACCCACAACATAACTAAGAAATCCCATACCTAGATGAATTAATGAAAAGCCTTCTCAGGGCTGAATTTTCAGGATTGTTTCTCTTAAACATTACCATAAGTGCTGAGGAAAAATACTTAAATATTTAGACAGGTTATCCTCACAACCTCCGCATAGGTGGAGGTGTCTAATTACTGTGCAAGTCTGGATGAGTCAGTGCGGTTGTGTGTGGGCACACTCAGACTTCCCTCTGGAGGCAGAGCCTTTTGCATTTTGGCATATACTTTGGTGCCTGGACCTGGTGGAACTCCAGATGATATTGTTGTCTGCCCTGGGCTTGATCATGTAGATATTTTGTAAACCGGCCTTGTTTTTAAAAAAAAAAATAGACAGGAAACATTCAAAGCTTGCAGTTGTAGAATATTAATATAGAAGATAGTGATTTTCTTCTGTCATATGTGGGTCATTATTGCAGGAAATTGGAAAATATTAATATTTCCAGTTTAACTAATTGTGCATTATGCAAACTGATGTCACCTGTGCTTGAGGGCCATACTTGTGATCTGAACAAGAAATGTATTTTCAACTTTCAAAATAAATTTCTTGTGTACCAAGTGTAATTTCATGGTTTTATATGAAATTTAACGGACTGATGTGAGAAACAGTGGTGCCATCCCAAGTGGAATATTCTTCCCAGTTTTGGACATCCCATCTCAAAGATGGTAATGGTGAAAGGAAAGGTAGTGCAAAACATTGAAGCAAATTAAAATCTGAGGTGTTACCATTATTCTTAATACAACAGGTCCTTACCTAGCCATCTAAATATGACACTTAGCCAAACTTTATGCTTCTGCTTCTTAAGCTCGTTGTTGACATTCTGTATTTTTAACCTCCACCCTCTCCCGATCCTTTTTTAGGAACGTAAGATAATTGAGGATACTGTAGTTCCATTCATTGTTTCTTCAAATTCTGCTGAACTCCTCTCATCTTCTTCCTCAGCAACTGAAGGAAACAAAACAGTGGTGAGTTTCTCGTGGACTAGTAAGGCATAAAAACTAAGCCATCTTCAGTGCAAAGTTTCATTCTTCACTAAAGGCTAACAAAGTCTGGGAACAGTAAGAGTATTCCCTGGATCCTTCCATAACTAGTGATACCTCAGTGTGCTGTAGCTTGTACACTTCTACAACTGAAGAGCCATACTCCCAACCAAACCACTACCATCCCATTTTTAACTAGGGCAGAAGGTGCAGCTGCTTCTCTTCTTTAACTGGTGCTGTGAAAAAAGTCACCTGTTTCTGTTTAACTACCTTCTCAAAACCAACAAAATCTGAAGTGATTTCCCTGCATGGAAAATCTTGGGTGTAAGACATGCTTTAAGCATGTCCGAGATGAGACTGAATCCTGCCCCCCACTTTTCCTCCTTTTCTCTCCCACTATTCCTCCCAGAAAGCAGCAAAACAAAGAGAGGAACGTTTATTCTCTGATTTTATTTTTTTTTACTTATGCAGGACAAAATGTTTTACTCAATGCATCTAGCATCTAATTAAATAAGGATTCATCAGAGATCAGAGAATGATAGCCCAGGTGAGATTTTGGAAGTAGTACTGGTGTTGCCATTTGAGAATGCCCAATGTGTCTGAGTAACACATTGCCCAGGAAAGACAGCAAGCCGAGGTCCCTCACAAAGTCCTCCCAAGTCCAATGGGAGACTGTCTAGACTCTCAATGTCATTCAAGGATTTCTGCCAAAAATATGTAGCAGGAAGTTTTATTTTGTCATCCTGAACACTATCTCATAATTGGTCAGTCCCTAACTTTTTTTTTTTCCAGTCAATTTTTTCCAATTAGTTGATTGTTTCATCTGAAGCCTTCGTTAAATCCAAAGTTAGCCTTACCAAGGTCAAATGATTCCACTGTATAATGTGAGATGTTCTTTATGATAATAAGGTGTGTCAACACAGTGTATCTGGGGAGAGCTGGTACTTTTCCTATGCATTTGCTGATGCCAAATTCAAGGGAAGTTCCTTGTTCCTTCCATACTGTCTTCTAGAACTCAACTGATTCAAACAGCTCTCCAGAGGAAGGCAAACAAAAAGAAGTTACAAGGCAGAAAAAGCTGCTCTGGGAGCAGGACAGTATGCCATCTCTGAAAAGCAAGGAACATGAACTCTGGCAAGAAAAGAGAAGGTATGGATCAAACCTAAGCATTTCTTAGCCCTGTGGAGGTTTGCATTCTGTAGACTTCTGGGATGTCACATCTGCCCATGACTGATGCTGGACCATCAGCATCTGGTGGTCTGGTGAGAGGTGTAATATATCCTGATCAATAATCACTTGCCACAAGCTTATGCATATATGGTGATGTGCACTGCTAGTTTTGTGTATCAGGTGGCTTGCCTTCTCAGGATGTGCCTCTGCCAAGAGGCTGTCACATCAGCCAGGTCGGAGCTTAGATAGCTCAGACATCTCTGTGTGTCACTGCACTGTGTCTTGTGTACAAGTTTCACAAGCCATTTAGAGGAATAAAGGAGAGGTAGCTGTTTTCATTCAGGATCTGCGTGAGATTGCCTGGATATCTCAGAAGTGCCATACCCAAACTTTCTAGATGGTGTTCAAAGTTCCGGTCTTTGCCCAACTGTTAATAACAGCTTTCACAAAGTTGAGAAGCATCTAATGATGCTGACTGCATAGAGAACACTGTGAAAAGCTGTTTCTCTGGCAAAGAAGCCATTTTCCACAAATCCAGAATGATCTTCAGCGTGTCTCAGTGGCAGTGCATGAAGTAAGCAGAAAGACTTGGCTTATTTGGAGACAAACTTGTTAACTCATGACAGTTATCCTCATTGCTTTGTCATTGCTGACACAAAACCAAAAATCTTTTTGCAAAAAAATCAAACCTCTGATTTTGCCATTATATTCTAGGGGGGATTTTTCCCGGCTTTATTTATACAATGTGACTTATTTTTATTGGCAGTGGAAATAAAGTGCTCTCAGGACATCCAGAGACAGGTATCTTGAAAGGAGGTGAACAGGAGCACCAGGTGCCAGCGATGGAGCGCAGCTCGCCTGCCAGGCTGAACCTGCCATTAACTCAGGGTGAGCGTTGAGACTCTTCATATGCATGTATGCTTTTCCAGATAGAAATCTTGCAGAAATCTAACTCACAGAATTCTGGAAATTGAAAATACACATATGCCTTCAAAATGTGAATGTGTCAGACTCAAAAGTTATTTTCTGTTAGCAAAGATAAATATGTTAAGGTGAATTTTAAAATCATCTTGTTTCCATCAGAGGTGAGCATTTCAGCAGCAGAGAGGAATCTCTTTTATAGGCCTGCATGTTTACAGTAGTAGTGAACACAGTTATCTTCCATCTTTTACATAATCTTACATACATATAGGATTTATCTTGATACAGAGAACGTATTTCCAACACTTATTTTGTGTTTTGATAGCTAATTAGATTCTTCATGTCCATTTCAGTCAAGTAAAAATCGCTACCTATGGTGTATAACGTATTCAAGCCAAGCCTAAAGTGACACCTGTCTCAATTGTGTCATTAGAAATGTCTGATGACATTTAAAATTAATAGATTTCTTAACCTCCCGTAAGTATTGGTGTTTTTTGAATCAAGGAATTTCCCCAAAGCATTGCTGTCAACAGGGTCACCCTAAAAAAAGGCAAATTCATTAATTTAGCGTCATTATCTAATGCAAGTGAACAGTGGAAAGTAAATAAGTAGGACTAAAGACAGAAGGCAAATGTAGATTTTGAAATAGAGTTTTAGATTTTTGTTTTCAGTCTAGCATAAACATTGATGATTCTAAAAAATGAAACATCCATGGATAGACATTTCAGTGTTATTTTTCTAAATGCAAATTCAGTTTGTAAAACTCAGCAGGTTTGCTTTCCCCGTCTTGATTTTATTGTATTTTTAGTGCTTTAATAAAGGTTGCTCAAATAAAGCAAGCAGAAGATATTGCCCAGCAATCTGTCCTGGTGGATTTGTAGTAGTGAATAAGCAAACTTCAAAGGCTTGGCAGTTTTTAACTACTTCTGCTAGTCAGGGTTTTTCTAGGTTCTCTTTAACAACTTGGTCCCCTACAAGTATTCTGACAGCTCCTTTCTTGCCCCTTAAAACATCACATCCTTGCTCTGTCCTTAAGTCCTTAAATAGTCTGGACTACGGTTTTATTGCCTTGATATCAAAAATAGGTAACAAGCCTTTCACAGGCCCCAGGGAAGTTTCTCTTCTCTAAATCAGCTGTTTGGTGCATGGCAGGGTGAGGCTGTGCGCCACAAAATTCATCTGGAAGGATCCAGGTAGTGCGGTCTGTCTCAAAGATGGGACGGTTGGCTGCCTGGGCATCAGGCAGATCATTGCATATTGCTGGGAGGTTGTTACTGTCACTGAGCCTTGTGCAACCGTCTGAAACGCAGACGGAAATTACAAGGGAATTACTGTTTATCAGTAGTCTCATGGAGAGCAGTGACTGCACCACCTTCCTCTTAACTCTTGCTTGCTGTTGAGGAGTTCGGATCCCCAGGCACCACAGAAGTTTCAGTCTCTCTGGTGCTTCCTTCCTTGTGACAGCAATATTTTATTTTCCCAAGTGCTGTTTGTGGATGACTGGCTTGACCTCTCCCTTTCCCCCTTCAGAAACTGAGAGGCAGCATCAGGGTGGGTCATGTGTATATGAAAGTAATACACGGAGACATTATTCCATAGAGTAGCAGGGTGGTGTAGCAGAGCCTGTCTCTGACTTTGTGTGGGGTTTCTGAGAACTTAACTTTAAGTAACAGTACATCTCATCTCCTTTACGGTATGCCCACAAGCTATGCTGGTCTGTAAGCATTGACAGAAGTGTTTTGTCTCAAGTACTGAGACTTCCCCACCTTCTGTTGTAGACGCCTCCTGGAATCAGCAGCTGCTGACAAAGCAGTCCCCGCATCGCGCAGAGGACATTCGGCAGAGACCATTCCTGGGCCAGAATGCGGGACAACAGCCAAACTCTGCAGGGGAAACAAGGAGGTGAGAGCGTAAAATAAAGGTTATTGCAGAGATTGGGAAGTCCTACTCACTCTGTTCTCCCCTATATTCCTACTCAGCGTTCTTTATTGGTTAAGTTTCATGGGTATTCCTGCAGTGTGAAGGCACCTTTGATGCCTGGCTTTCCCACCAAGGCTGCTAACATTTATCCGCTTCGTTTCTCATTATGGGTACCCTAGGAACTGGTTCCATGAGGGAGCATACCCCCTGCTTGCCACTCTCTGTCTTCTTTCTCCTTAGCTCTTTAAACGCTCATCTGCATAACTGTTTGTGTGCTTCATTTGTTTTAAGTGCCTGAGACAAACACTGATAGCTAGTAAGTGGCTAAATACCGTGGTGGGAATGTCATGTGAAGTCTGCCTCTTTGAAGTTGGAATCATTCCCCAGCTTCCAAGCACACATCAATTGCTACTTGCTAGTTCTTTAAGGACTATAGCTTTTAAAAGAAGATACACAGACATGAGTATTTTCTTTCTGCTGTAAATTTTGGTGAGGTTTTTTCTTCTCTGATGCTTTGCCGTGTGTTTTTGAGTAAGCATTACTAAAAGGTAACACCAGTTCTTTCAGTAAACAAAATAACTGCTTGCCTAATATTTGCAAAAAGTGTATCTGTGTAATGAGAAAGGAACATCTGTTTTGATTAGCATATATATGAACACAGTCTCCTGCAAAACATGTTACCTCTATGAAGCTTGTACCCAGTCAAAACTAATGTAGATTGAGGTTTGATTACCTGTTCCTCATAACAAACTGCTTGTGTGTGTGTTTGAGAAAATTGTTATTTAATCTGTAAACAGCTTTAAGCAGTGAGAGGTTGAATCAATCCTATGATTTCTGATAACAAAAAACATGCATGTTTTTTTCTCACCAAATTCTTGCAGGGCAGAATGAATACAAATAGTAAGAAGTCACTTTTCAGTGTAGGTTTCTTTTTACTCAGTAAAGGGCACAGACTCTCCATCAACAACCGTACCTCTGCTCTACCAGTGTGCTTCTGAGCACATCTCCTGGCCAACAGCGAGTACAAGATGGTGTGCCTTGGCTTAACCGTCCTTCATCATGGTGGGAGCTATATTGGGTTGATAGGTGGGTAGGAGTCTGCACATAGCTGGTGACCTGACTAAGCAATAGCCAGCAAACCAAGACTCAGAACCAAAAAAAAGTGTGCTATTTTTCATTGTATCAAAACAGCAATGGACAGCAAGTTTATACCTTTTTACCTTAGATAAAATCTTTACACTGGGAATCCTGAAATTCACCAGCTGGAATTTCTCTGTACAAAACCTGTTTTTAATTGTTCTTCAGCTGTAGTAATGCATTTTCTTTCCTGTATTTTAGGGCAGGCTATCATGAGAACTTCCGATCTGGTCCATCGTCTCCCTGCTCTCCTGGTGGTCTGAGTCAGTCACCCAACAGGTACAAAAGGCCAATAAGGAATTTTGCAGACCAAATACATCTTGTACTCACTGGTGAACTGCTGCAGTGTAAATCACATTAGTATTAGGAGGATGCACCATTAATTCTTCGAAATGTTGCAATTCATAACTGTCCATGGAATAAATAAACATGGAGCTCCCTTCCTGTATCTCTTGCCTGCTTCAGCAGTATTGCTGTTTTCAAATAACACAGTTCAGAAAGCAGCTGTAGGACTCTGCTTGATCATTGAAATTTCAATGAAATTGGAATAGGATAATGTAAGCTTCAGTCAAAGTAAGCAGTTAAGCATGAGTTCAGGGCACTTAAGCCAAAGGATCTTGTCTTCATTGTGAGGAGTCACATGCTCAGAAGTAAGGCATGTTCTAGACATTGTCACATTTCAGTACTTGCTGATTTAAAAGGAAATCCTTACCTTAATTTCCAAACTTGAAATGCATTTTGCTTTTTTTGTTGTTTGTTGTTTTTTTTAAAAAAATGCCTACGTTCATGCTAATCTCCTAGAGATTTGATTCTGTCAAACAACGAGCTGTGCAGCTTTCAGTGGCATATGCGTAACAACTCTAAATAAATGTTAATTATAGCCTGATTGAATCACTGATAAATTAGGGTGTATTAAAATGAGTTGGCTTATTAAACAGGGTAAAGTAATACAACACAGAAAAGATAGCAAGTTTTTGTTCTATTTAGTAACATTTTTCTTCATCTTTCATAGCAAAGCTCTCCTGATACCACTTGCATTGACATGCAACTATTGGGAATTTTTTTTATGCGAACACTTTCTTCTGTTTTTTTCTAGTTGAGGCTGCAGTTTTGGTGGGATTGCAGATAGTATCTTGCTACATGTAGCTAGTTGTGATAGCTACTTCATATTATTTAGCAGCTATATTCTGATCTGAGACTCTTTTCCAAGATCTTTTCCTGAAATAAATCTTAGCTTTGGAAACAATGGATGGGATGTAATTCATTGTTCCAATAAAACATTAGAAAACTTCTCTTTAAAAAATTCCCCAAACACTTTATTCTTTGATCCAACTTTAAGTTGTTCTTATAATAACTCTTGACAGTGGAGAAGTGAAAACAGCAGTGGACTTAAGAATAACACAGAGGGATGTGAGCAAGAAGGCTTAAGGTTGCAGGAGAGGAGAAACAACCAGAAAAGTTATTTTAAAAGGAATAATGAGAATGAAGCAACAGGACAGTGTTGTGCTTGTGCTGTCAGTGTACATGGTACGATAAAGAGTGATGGGCTCAGGAGTGACAGAGATTGGATGGAACCAAAGACAGTTTTCTGGTTGTGATGAGTCTTTCTGCTGCTTCTGTCTGTCCCTCTTTTCCGTCCCCCAAAATGGCTTTTTTGTCATGATGCAGTCCAGATCTCTCTCTGGCTTATTATGTTCTTGCACCAAAACCATAAAGCAAGATACCGTAAACTTGCCTGTCTGTGTATAATTTCATCAAATAATCTTTTCAAAACTCACTAAGTATCCCAAAGTTTCTTTCCTGGTTTCATTCCTGGCTAAAAAAACCATGGATGACACATCATGACAAGGGGTCCGTTTTGGTCTCAGGTTCATCTCACTAGAAGTGTGTACCTGCAGTGCTATTTAAAACCATTATGGAAAAGGGTATCAGTTATTCCTGGGGCCCTGATCTCTCACCCAGCTGTCATCAAACAACTAATTTACTGGAAAGGTCTGGACAGGATTGAAGCTTAAGGAGAGAGTTGAAGTATTGCAGTGTTGCAGTGGGAGATCTGATTGCAGTTTTGCTCCAGCTAGTTGTAATAGTAGCAGGCATGTAACTGCAGCAGCACAGCTCAAAATTAGTTAGGAAGCACCTGGTGCCTGGTCTGTGCTACTGCGCTTAGGCTGCCACTGTTGACTTCACCAGCTTGTCTGGACAGAGGAGCAGCACCCCTGCCTTCTGACTTGCAGTAAGCAAAACCATTTGCAAACAAATTGAAAATTTTCCAGGCTGAGGAGTCTGACTCGGGTGATTTGTGTGAGTATCTGCTTTGATTGCTGTGGCATTGACTAGGTCTAGGTAACCCACAGGCGTGGTTCTCTCCTCCATTAAGAAGTTTGCATCTCCCTTGATGTAGCACAGCAGACTGGCAGGGAAATGGGTCTGAGCTGCTGTGCATTCAAACATTTTAAGTCCTCTGCTTGTCTGTGAGGCAAATGTGCAGGCTGATTCAGCGTCATGGCTTGAAGGGTCAATGTGTTTATGTGAAACCCATCCTGTCCCTCTCTGTAAACCTGTGTAAACATTTGGCTATGTTTTAGCATCGGTTGCTGCTCTGTTTTCTTAAAATAATGTTTGCCTCCTAGGTCTGTCAGTGGAAAGAAGCTTTGTTCTACCTGTGGGCTTCCTCTTGGAAAAGGAGCTGCCATGATTATTGAAACGCTCGGTCTTTATTTCCATATTCAGTGCTTCAGGGTATGTCTCTTGCTTTATTAAGAAAAATCTGAAGTCATGCAAAGTGCAAGGAGAGAGTATGTTGAGAGCTGTAGATGTGAAACTGAAAATGAGAGGACCAAGGGATTTGGATATTTCTTATGTATGTGTGACTGTTTGTAGAGCAGTGGAAGTAATGCAGCTAATGTGTTGTTTTGCTGTCAGATGTTAATTGGACTAAAAGCTGTGATTTAGGAAGCAAACTTAGCTTCCTCAGTTACAGAGGGAATCATATAATTTCCCTGTTGCACTCATTGCTTTTTAAATACAACATTAGTTACCTTGTGATTTGGTTGGTTGGTTGGTTTGGTTTGGGGGGGGGGGAGTGTTGGGTTGGAGTGGTTTGGGGTGGGGAGGGTTTGGGAGGCTCTTTCTGGTTTATATGTATATTTTATTTTATTTTATTTTATTTTATTTTATTTTTTTAATCCTGGTCAGTCCTGAAGCCATCATTGATCTGGCCTGAAAGCTTTGACTATGGAATGAATGATGTATTCTGGCTTTCACCAGAGCTCTCAACAGCAATACTTCTTGGCTGTTCTTGAGTATTTCAGTCTGGAAATGGCTTAAGATAGTGTTTTCTAGAGAACTTAGGAAATGCCCGTTTCCATTATCTCTGGCCCAATTGGTATTAAGACATTTGTGAAGCCTTTTTTGCTTTTAGACCTTTACCCAAACTAAACCTGTGGCCTATCTAAGCTTTGTCCATCACAAGTGGTCTGGCTCCAGAATGTAACGTTAACACCAGATGTCCCTTCAGATCACTAGGCTTCAGTTCTGTGTAAGTGGAGACTGCTGAAATCCAGTCCTAAACACTGTTAGCTCCAAAAAACCACTTCACTGATGTGCAGTGCTTTGTGGTGCTGTCCGCAGGAGTACAGGCTGAGTTCTGCAGTGGGGGTGGGTATTTTTTCTCACTGTTCCAAGAACTATTGAAACAAAAGCCAAAATTTGGGAAGAGTTGTGCCAGATTGTAGGGCATGATCTCTTACTTTCTCTGTTCTTCAATTGGCAGTGTGGCATTTGCAAGGGACAGCTGGGAGATGCAGCAAGTGGGACAGATGTCAGGATTAGAAATGGTCTCCTGAACTGCAACGATTGTTATATCCGATCCAGAAGTAAGTACCAAATCCTGTCCAAAGGACAATGAACTCTTAACGATACTGATGCCATGATTTTAACTGATGGGTTTGTCTCCTGGCTTTGCCACTCACAAATAACTTTGTCACGTGAAGGCAAACCTTCATATGTACGCTCTTGTATCAAAAAAGATTTCCAAGCCCATTAAATCTCGTCCAGAGGATCTCTGCTCGGCAGTATTAGACTGAAAGGCTGTTTCTGTGCATAAAGGTGAACTCCTACACTGTGCATACATATTGCATGTCCTGAAAGTTTGAATCTGTCACACCATCTGAAACAATGTAGATACTTCTAGGTCTAGGACCCTGGGCCTTATTTCCCATATTTTACATCTCCAGGCCTCCCTTTGTGGACAAAATGGTCATGTAAAATATTAGGACCATTCTGTAACTCGTAATGAATCCCTGTGGTGGTACCCTCAGACATGCTAAAGTGTTACTGGCTGGAAGTTTTGAAGAAGGAGCCAGACAAATTGCATGTCAGGAAAAAAAAACACCTTGATACATTTTTTTGCCTTGGAGCAGGTCACCTCAATGTCCTTCTGAGCCCTGGATTTCTGTGACTGATACCAAATTTCTAGAGCATTTCAGCTTCACCCCAGTGTCACCAGTGGTACGAAATGGGCAGTGCTCATGCTGGCTTCTACTTTATGGGAAAGAGTAAGATGCAGGAAAGAACCACGGGAGTAATCGTTGCCTTCCCGTTACATGTTACTGTTGAGCACCTTCACTGCCTACAGTCCTAACTGATCAGTAGAGACACAGAGCTCTTTTCACTTACTGTTTCCCTTCTTCTCTCGCAAAAGCAGTGCCTGTAGAAATGCAGGAGTAGGAAAGGTACCTACCTACCTTTGCAAGCAGACCAATTTTCTCTGGTGTTTCAGGAGAGGTATTTCCCCATCAGCAGGGCTAGAGGGTGCTATTGTATAACCGTTTGCTTGGTGATTTTTTAAAAAAAAATTCTGCCAAGAAATGTTAGCAACTTTTTATTATTATTTATTTAACCTGCCATATTTAGAAATAGCTTTTCCCCCTCAGGCTTGATACTATAAACCTTCCTCATGTGGATAAGGTCCTGACCCTTAACATGCACATTTGCACATCCATCTTCACACAAAAAAAGAGAGGAAGGTGATAAAAGTCATATTTTCCTTTTCTTCTTAATACTTTTTGCTTAAATAAAAACTGAGGTCCCTTAAGGATAGGTGAAGGCTCAAATAAATTATTTATCAGCTTATTTGCTATAGAAATCAGCCCCTCCATGATCATTTCTACAGAAGTGGTGCTAGAAAATGCGGTACAGAGCTGTGTACAGTGTTTTGTGCAGTAAGGTTTTGCATTTGTACATACCTAGCACAACAGTAACCAGGACCATGACGGAGAGAATAGGTTTTGAGGAAGCATATGGTTCCTGAAGAATAATAATGGCAAAGGTTTGCCTTTTTTCCTATGAATTGCCTCTTCCTGCTGTGTTCAGTCCTCATGCAAAACCTCAAAAGATGAATTAGTTGAATTGAAGTTACACTGACTCTTACTGACAGTTTCAAAGGGACTGATTTTGGTAGAACTGCAAATACAGTTAGTTGCTCATTTTAAACTAGAATTTGATGGAATCCACATCTGAAATGAAGAACAAACTGGTGCAATGTTAGTGATTTGCCTTTCAGTTCTGGGATGTCTGATGCTAAATATAAAATCGGTTGCCTGACTGCACAAGCCTGTGCCTTCATGCCCCCACGGCTACATGCGAACACCTGTGCAGCTACGCGCACAACTGACGGTCTCTGACCAACCCAGAATTAATTACTAAATATTAATAATAAGTAATTCGCTAATAAGAATTGTTTTGAGATGCTTATGGACATCTCAATGAAGTATTTGGCTGCCAGAAGCTTATTTGAAACTGTGAATGATTCTGTTTCAAAATAAATTATCAAAAACCTTAAGAGAGAAAAGCATTAAATATTATGTAGTGGTCCAAGTTCCAAAATATTTGTGTTTTTCAAATAAAAGTGGATGGGCTTTTATTGGTAGGTTATTTCTCTACAACAAACATCACAAGGAAGGGAACTTGGTATTCAGTGTCAAACACGGGGAATAGGTACAGGTTTGTGAGTGTTGAAGTCAAAGTCAAGATGTAAATTCGTAAGATTTCCTGTATGACCAAGTAACAGAAGGGCTCTGTGTTACCACATAACGCAAACCAGACACAGCTAAAGATGACTCATCAGTCTTTTGCTTTACTGTTTTGCCACTGCAGAGCTTGCAAGTAAATATACCCACAAATATTTCAGGAGTAAAATGAAATAAAAGCTCATGCAGAATGCATTCGTCCATGTGGCATGGAAAATGTATTTCCACTGGATTTAAGCTGAATCCTTCTTTGCAGTTAGTGCCCCAGCTTTGCAGGAAGAAGACGAAGCAGGGCACAAATTATATATATATTTCCAGATGTGTTTTTCTGAACTGTAGAGATCATCTGAGGAAAAGCCTACCTATGCTTGTTAAAATTTGTCAACTAATGATTTCTTTTGGTTTTGTTTAACCCAGCTGCTGGACAGCCAACTACATTGTGACGTGACTTTCAGTGCTAATAATTTTCAAGAAGGAGCTCTCTTCTCATATGTATCGGCTGCCTCCAGACAATCACTTGTAAGAGCTTGAATCCATGGACATCATGGCTCTCATCTCATTTTGAAAAACTCGTAAAAACACTGCGCCTGCTCCTTTAAAATGCAACATGTTATTTTTTTTTCCTTTGTTAAGAAATTTGCAGGATATATATGACTATGTTTGGGAAGGCAGAGCCTAAGTACTATTAAAGAAAATCCCACCTTTCAGGTATGCTTCTGATTTCCAGTCTGTTACCTTGTTCTTTTGAAAGTAATAAGAAAATAAACATGCAATAAATCTGTTTTGTTTTAATATTTCTAGGAATTAAAAAGTTTAAGTTTACAGAACCTTTATAGAATATGCCAAGTTGAGCTGAGAAGTAATTTTAAGGTAGTATCTAATCAGTGCATTTGAAAAACTAAACATCACAGCACGACTTCTCTGTTATAACTGAAGCTATAACTTTTTTATACAGAGACTAGTTTGATAATACATCCTGTAATTCTGAAGCATTTTGTGTTTATATTACCTTCAGTGGAGGGTAGGAGTTATACAAATAAATTATTGCACCTTTAGTGATAGGATTTTTTTGTTTGTGTACCTCAAGTAATGTTCATGACTATAGCTTAATATTCTCTCAAATAAAGATTTCTTCATTAAACCTAAAGACTGTATACCCTTAACGATGGCAAGATTCCCTTTAGGAGCAATCCTTCTTACTAAGTTCAGCAGCCTGTGTTCTTCTTAAATTCAATGAAAGGTGGTGTGGGGGAGGGGCAGCCAAGTGGGCACGCACAGCTGAATTTCGAGTGTCCGAGCTGCAGTTTGATGCTATGTTGAAGCTTTTATTTTTGGCGTGTAACCTGCCCATTGATGGTCTGAGTTGGTTTGAGATCTGCTCGTTCACTTGCAAACATTGCCGTTGGTTGAAATCTCATGTGGAAAAACACATGTGGTTTGGGTGCCCTCCAGAGCAGGGAATTGAACAGCCTTGAGCCTGTGTTCCCCCGATAAAGCCAGCAAAACCCAGGAGTGTGGAAAGCAGGCAAGGAAGAGGCCGGCAGCAGTAGGCAAAAAAACGTTGACTTGCCTGGGTTTGGGTCAGTTTTCCTTTGTGCTTTTTGATTAAGCATGTGCTCCTTACTAAAGTGATCTAGCAGCTCATTGAAACAGCGGCGAGAGCTGTGTCACTTTACCCACAATAACACAGACAAGGTTAGGGGATGTGTTGCAATTGCATAATACCCTAGCACTTTTTGGTAAACAGCGGAAGTATCCCATTTTAGCAGTTCAGGATGCAACTTCAAATGGAGGAAGAACCCCCTTTATATTCTGCCTTAAAACGGTGATAAAAATTAATTTATAGAGATTTATTTTATCTATGTGCGCATCTGTTGTCTTTTGATGTGTTGGTAAATGGAAATGAAGTGGTTATTAGGGAAGCAATAATTTTGAGTTGTTCTCTAGCTAGCAACTATTTATTTAAACACTAGATGCTTGCATGTGAGTTGCATACCCATGCAAAACTGCGTGTCATTGAGAACCCATGTAGGATGTTATCACTGGAGGACATTGTGACTATCTGCGGGAAAGTTACATGTCACTTCCTTAATACTGTGCCTTAGAAAATGCAAAGCTGTTGCACACAGTCAGTGATGACTTATGGATGCAATAAATCCAAAAAGCTGAAGTCCTTTGTGAACTTCACCTGGGGAATATTTTTAAAAGAAAAAATTAAAAAATCAGACAAATGTTTTGGAAATAAAAGTGATGTCCAATATTTTGGTCAGCCATCTGCATGGTTTACTGTTAAAGGGTTTTGATAACCAGGATGCTTACTCTTTGCATGTGGTCATCGTAACATTTTCCCACAAATAATGCGGTAACATGGAAATTCAAGAAACAGATTTTATAACCGACTTTGTACATCTGTACAATTCCATGCACTGCATTAAGAATATGTGAATGTATGATGTCTGGGCTTAATTTTTAAACGAGACCATGCATGCTTGTGCGTCTCTTTGCTATGAGTCTCTACCACTGCTTCACCTGTGTGATAGAGTTCAGATGTGCAATTCAGTCCCCAAGTGTATAAAAGGATTGGTTGTCACAGAGGGTAGATCCGCTTCTCATTCACGTAGGGGTAAGTGCCCAAAGGGCTTAGGAGCATGGGTGGGACTAAAATGCATGGGCGAGGGGTGGGTGGGGGTATGCATCGCACCGCAGACACACCACTGGGGCTCTGAAGCTGCTTAGAAATTGAGCCCAGTGTCTGTTGATTAGTTTAAGATATGCATGTTTTAGCAAAGTTGTTTGTTTGTATGTAAAGCAAAATGAAGCAACATTCTCTGACGATGACTTTTCCCCCTAATGAACATCTATTCACCAGCACAGAATAATTTTAAACAGTTTTCTAAATTTTACTTGCCAACTGCTTATGTTTGATTTTCTATTTCCTTTGGGGTCTTACACGGCAAATTCATTCAGACTAAGATCTCCACACACACACACACCCCTTTTTTTTTTTTCAGTGTAAACACATAAATATGATACATTTCTTACCAGGAACTTTGAGCACAGAAAAAATTTATGCTTTACTACATTTGAACTACAATGTAAATGTATTTGTTGCAAAAAAATACTATTGCTAAGCAAATACAATGTATGTAACGGGTTTTAGATGTTTCAGAATTTATTTAGCCTCTTCCTACTTCAGAGAACCTGAGCAGGTGTGGTAACCCATCTGTATTTCACAAACCCATTTTCTGTGATGTATTTTTTCCCTACTCTTGCTATGTAGTGTTATTGATGCAGTACATCTGTAATTCTCAGTGAATGTCCTAAAGGTTGGTGAACCAGAAGGGGACCATCCTTATCTGCGTGTCCATTCAAGGACAAGGATTGCTGTCCTAGCTGGGGCTAATGTTGAATACCGATTACGCTAATCTTTCCTTTAGTTTATTTATTCTAAAACGCCTCTGGAAATTAGGAAAACTTGTCTAAAATGCAACAGCTTTTATAGTAAATGTATGTTTATAAATAAAATGTTGATTACCTTCGGTGGTGTTGATTTTACTTATTATAACTAACTTCTATTGCATGCGATGAGTCTATGAAACTGGATTGCCGAGTGTGTACATCCCACTGGTAAAAGCTTCTGCTTGACAGGGGTAGGCTGAACCAAGCTATATTCCACAAAACTTAGTATATGAGATGAGACAATAAAAGAAGAGATACCTTCTGGTTTGCTACTGTATGCTGTAGCTGAATATTTATGAAAAGATGTGTGCCTGTTGTGGTAAAAGATGAGCAGAGATGACTTTCTGTGAGTCGAACCCAAAGTCCTCAGAAGATCTTTCACTGGTGTTGGTGGACTGTGGTTCAGCCTTTGACTCAATAAAACACTTTATGTATTGCAAAGCTAAATATGTGCTTGGTTAATTCCATTTCTACGTAGCAAAGATCCTTGAGTTTGTGCTTAGTTATACATGCGATGAGGTATCTCACTAATTCTTGAATCTCAACAAGTGTGTGGCTTCATCAGTAACCAGCAGAAAGTTCACACAAAATTTTAAACTAATAACTTCCCCTTGTTCTTCCTTTTAATTGGGCCTTCAATGAATGACGGGTTTGATCCTCTGCCAGAAGTGCATCTTGGCTGTTAAATGAGTCATAGGGAAGTACTGACAATTTAATTTTTTGAAAGCAGATTTTTATCCTGGTGCCTAAATGGAAATGGTAGTGGTCTTACGTTATTCCTGCATGTCCATCTCTGGACAGAGGGCCAGTGTTGCTCTGCGGCCAAAGAGGCTGTCTGGGGTTCCCAGCAGCATGTGTTAGGGCTGCGTTGTGGGACCAGCTCACTGCCATGGGAGGCAAGCACGGATTTGGTGTTTGTGACCCTTAGGAGCCAAGTAAAATGGTGGAAATCCTGATACAACTTTTTTAGTAGTATTATTTTCTGGTGAAAGTGATCTGGGAGCTCTGACCTGCCCAGAGTCATTTATGATGCTAAAAGGGCACCAATGGGATGGACTGCACATGCACCAAAATAATTCCACCAATCTTATCAAAGGGGAGTTGCATCACCTGCTCACCTCACCAGCACCTTCATCTGCAGGTCGAAGAGGCTGCCAGGAGGGCCTCAAGGGATACCACCCTGCTAACAGGGCCTCAGCGTGCCCCGGGAGAGGACGATGGCTTGCCAAGCAGCAGGATGGAGCTGGGGACATACGGAAGGAATAGGAGGTGGGTCTGGGAGAGGAGTGGACTGCTACAGCTGAGGCTCAGACGTCGAGACAGAGGACACCCCATGCAAAAGGGGATGTATGCCAAGTCGGCCAGGAAAGCTTTGTGCCTCCTCTGCACCCCGTCACGGTGCGATGCCTCCATCCCTCCCCTTGCCCCCATCACAGCCAGGCAGGATGAGGGCTCTGCTTCCTCCTCTGCACCCTTGCTCCAGGGTCCAAGCAGTCGCCTTTGGTTTGCTCTCTGTTTTCTCTCTTTAGCGAGTGTTTCGGTGCAGAGATCATCAGCAAGCACAGCCAGGCGCTGGTCGCTGCCGAAGGCTCTAGGCACAGGTAATAAACAGCAGTAGCTTGCTCATCTCATGAGTATTGATCCTGATCCAGACAACTCTTCTGGGGGATAGTTAAAAGCAGGCAGCTACCACTTTGTTTAGAAAATTAGCTTTAGGTACAGTTCTTGCTGCCCAATTTAGCAAAGATTTGGTCTCAGATGGATCCCCTTCCTGATAATGGGAAGCTGGTTAAGTACTTAATAAACTTTGCGGAAAGGGGGCCTGCCCTGCTTTGCTTCCCCCTTGTCTCTGCTTTCCTGAGAAAAGGTTGGGCAGCTGGGCAACAAGACGACAAACTGCTCATTTTCAGAGACACATCTGCAGTGTCAAATCAGAAGGGCTTGTGGGCACTGGAAGTGAGCAGACGACCACCGCCTGGCTGGAAAAAAAAAGGTGCCAGAGAATACATCTCCTGTAAAGGCAAACAGGACTCCTGTATACCTCTAAAAGCCTCCGGTAGGAATGTAATTTTATCTGAATTTCCTGATAAGGGGAAATGGCTAAACTGGAAGCCACTCAAGTTTTGCAAGACTTAAGAGCCCAAAACAGGGATAGAAAGTACAGGGTGAGCTGTGACTCTTTTCATGGTAGGGTGTGGGGTTGGTATTTTGGGGGGAGCATCTGTTTTCTTATTCATCTTTGTTACAAAATGTAGCATGAGTTCAACATGCAAGAGGGATGCTTACCCCTCTGCCAGGCTGTAGCTGCTGCTCTGTAGACCTTACTGAATGCTCCATGCTCTGCAAGAGTAGCTGTTGGAGCTCTCCTCCCCAAAGCGTGCAGGGTTTTAAGACATTTAGGAAAAAGAAAATTATCTATTATTTAAGGCACTCTCACAAGTCACTGTTAACTCATCTGTAGAGTCCATCAGCTTCGCTGCACATGGTGCACTGCAAATTCTGTTTCCTAATGCCACATCTACAGTTCACAGATGCATTTTTTCTAAGCAGGTAACCTGCTGCTTAAAACATGCTGAAGCCAGTCACATGGGTCTAGAAACTAAACCAAAATTAATAGAAATACAAATATTTCCTTGTAATAACAACATTTATCAAACCACGAAGAAAACAAGAATTTCAAATTTCCTTTTATCTGTTACCTCTGATTATAGACAAGAAACTACTCCAATGACAAGCACAGGAACAGAGACATGCCATCCACATCTCTGGAAACTACCTGGTGGCTTCCCATGTTGAGTGTCAGAGCAGAGCATTAGGACCTGTGGAACAGAAAGTGTTTCAGATGGCTAGGTCAAACCTTGTTTTCCAAAAAGGTAGGCACAAATATCAGATAGCAAATGATGCTTATTCTGTAGCTCTTCAAAGTAATCTTTTGCCAAGCTCTGGTTTGCAGGAGCTCACTAAAACATACTCTCCATACAATACACTTGATATCTGACACATTTCTTGTGGAAAGGTGAAGCGGATCTCTGGCAATATCGCACCTCAAGCGTGTGATGTCCTGTAGGAAACCCTGTTCCTTGCCACGGTATACTCAGACTCTGAGACTCTCCTAGAGATTTTTGCATCACCCTAACTATTGTTACCTGCTTCTCATGTTTGTATACCACCTGCAAGGTCTGGTTGCATTAGTCTTTCAGCAGTTTAAAGAGCTTGCAAAAATATCATAAAACCAACCAAACTATGTTTTCAGGTCATTCACAAACACACATTACTGGATAACAGGATGATCATTAAGTCTGTGTTCTCAGAAACCAAATTACCAGTGCAAGAGATATTAGCCAGTCATGCTGATCTTTTATAGGCTCAACAGCATAAACTATGAAGACCAACATTCTCACAAATGAGAAAATTTCCTGTAGTTGGTTCTAGCTGAGAGGGTACTAAAGTATGTCTTGGCACAAGACTTTCACAACAGAATAAAAACAGGGCACCGGAGGATGGGATGTCACCCTGCAGCACGGCATGACACTTAAAATTGCTGTGTCTTGCAGCATCCTCAATCACTTAAAAGACCTATATTGATAGGAATATGAACCTTCATTTAACCTTCATTTAAGGACCCCTCTCAGGTACTAATGGAGGTTAAAAGGTTATAAACGTATCAGGAAGGTCTTGGAGACAGAATCATCAAATCTTTTCCAGCTCAGAAAATGAACAGGATGTACTAGACAAACGATCAGCTTGTAAAACAACTTCTGTGCCGACGGTAGTGCCGGAACTGCTGTTCCAGGGGCCTGGACTTGAGTGCTGGCGATGGCTATCCCCTCTTCTCTGTGGCCAAGTGCTCTTGGGTTGCCCTTGGGGTGGTTCATAAAACACTGTGCAAGTGCATGAGTCCAAGGGAGAGGCATTGCACTAATCCTCCTGTGCCTCTGTACATCCCTGTCACTCAGATTGGAGGTGTCACCTCCAGCTGCACTTCCCTGGGACCACGTCTAAACATTTGCCATGTGAGAACGAAGTGGTCCTTTTTCCAAAGGATATTAAATGTGAGGGGGTGGGAGGTACCGCTTAGTGAGTCTGGCTGGGGGAAGAGCCTTGCGCTGAAGCCACACATGACTCCTGCAAACCCTCCTTGCCCAGCCATGTCCCAGTTAGGCTTTAGGTAAGTGTGAAGAGAGCAGTGTTAGAGCTATGAAATGCATTCTGCCTTCTTGTTCTAAGTATTCACAGGTCTTTGGCTGAGTTTAAAAACGTAAGAATAAAAGGACAATGCTCTATATAAAGAAGCCAGTTAACACATATCTTACCAGTAGTCCTAAATGTATTTTGCATCTTATTATTAGTTTAGAAAACTTAGGACGACACTGAAAAGGGAACCATGACAAACTGTGCTGCTAGCTGATGTAATTACAAGTCTGTTCCAATGGACTGAAGCTGAATTTCAAAATTAATTCACAGCCTCACAAAACCACTTTCACACACTTACCTTGTGATGCAACCTATGTGTATAGCATGCATATGCATGCTGACAGCAAAGCTGGGCAGTAATGGCAGAGGCCAATCGGCTGGTCCCAACTCTCGTTCTGTCTTGCCTCTGCCAAAGTTGTTAACACACAGAGCATTTGTTACAGGTACACACGGGCATGCAACAGTTGAAAAGCCATTATCTCCTTCAAACATAGTGACTAATGTGTTTTTGCCCACAGCGATGTGAAAGGATATGGGAAGGTTTTGCTGCAGAATCGGCTCTGTTCACCTTGCAGAAGAACACCTGCATTTTCCAAGTCTTCCTAGAGGAACAGAAATGTTTATTTCTTTCAAACCTTTGCTGGTAACTTTCTTCTGATATTTCTGCTGGAACTGTTGATTAGTATTTTTATATCCTTCTGCACTTAGAAAACAGGCAATTTTAAGGTTTTTTTCTCTGAGTAGCGTAAAAGAATATTTCACTTGACTGTATGATACAGTCTAGCGTAAGCACATGTGGTTTGATAGTAAAAACTAGAAGTAGCTTCCTGTCACAGCATTCTCCAAACTATCAAGCTGCTACAGGGTCTTTTACCATCTCATACCAACATACTCTTCATACAGTCCCTCTGCTGCCTTCTCCTCACACAGGACCTGTGTTCTCTCTCCTCTTGCTTCTTCCTCAGCTGCTCTCTCTTCATCAGCTCTCAACCACTTAACAGAACCAGCCACAGCTGCACCTTATCTACATCGGCCAACCCGCTGCCCCTGAAGCCAGCCCACAGCTGTATATTATCAATGCTAGTTAACCCAGCTTCATTCCTCTACAACTTCCAACAAAAATCGTGACAGGTGACTTTTTTGTCCACAGTGGCAAAGCCCATCTGCCACAATGTTCTGCAATATTGGGGCCAGGCATGTCCTGCACTAGTAACAACACACAGAGGCTTTCCCTAAGTCAGTCAAAGTTGTCACAGCTAACTGATGCCCTTGCTGCACTGTGTTTTGTGTGGAAGAGGACAGTAGCTGTAGTTTCATTTGCAAGGCTTGCCTCATTGAATCACCTTTGCAGGTGATAGATTTCTAGGAAACCTTTGGATAAACTGAAGACTGAGGAGCTCAGGCAGCTGCACTGCCTTGGCAGTAATTCAGTGTGGGGGGTAAAGGGGAAAGAGAAACCTTTTCACTTGCACAAGCTGCAAGTTGGGTTTACATCTGGAAAAAGGCCTGGTGCTGGGTGCTCATGTGATTATGTACAGTGACGTTTACAGCTATTTGCATTTCTTTCTATAATGTTCAAATTTGTGTATGTGGTACCTTAACTTCAAAGCTGTATTTTTTCACAGGGGGCTGTGTGTTAAGTAGACAAAATAATTGAGCAAGGTATAGATGCAGATAAACAGTTTGTGATGGAATATTATCACTCAGTACTTGGCTTTCTCAGTATCTCTTTTCATCTTGCATGCTTCAAATCTGCTTACAGCATGAATACAATTAAACACGTGAATACACTTCTCTTTGCTGCATCAAGGCTTTTCAAGCACCCTCTATACCTGAAGCTGCATGTGGCTGTTTTCACACACTTCCAGTTGACGATAATAACCCTCATGTGCTGTTAACCCAGGAGCTGCGGGTTTACACTGTACTCAGTAAGCTTTGACACAAAAAGTAACCAACTCCTACCAGCTCTAGGCAAGGTAAGTTGAAGGAGACAATTAAATTATCAGATGTAAAAGTTGTGAAAACTGACTGCCAGGAACGGTGTGCCTGTGATGGAAAAATTGCTTCAGCATGGAGCAAGCTCTCAAAGGGTAAATGGTGGAGCTGCAGGGCTTCTCCCCTCTTGTTCTCAATGTAGGATGTAGTCAGTGTCTCAGCCTTGTCCGGCACAATCCAGCTGTGCTCCCACGGCACATGCCAGCCCTCCAGGAGCCGCCTTTGGCCAGAGCACACAGCCCAGCCCAGGGCCCCCTGCTCCTCTCCCTGCTGTGGTCTGCTGTCACCGTCCATCGCAGGCAGTTTCATTTTTTCCCTCAGATGCCAGGGATTCTGCTTTTTAGCCAGAAATTCTTCTCAATTGATCAATATAGCATTTCTCAGCTGCTTGCTGTCCATTTGTGGTCAGAAAGAAGGTCTGTAAATAAACATCATCGCTGCTCAGTAGGTTTTGGAAAGGTGCATGCTAACAGGACACACACTGCCTGCCGTGGGGATTCTTGCAGAAATAGGTAAATAATAAGATGGTTGAAGCAGCGCAGGCATGGCAAAGCTGTGTGCATGCTGCACTGAGAATTTTTATTAAATCCTCGTGGCTAGTGAGGCAAATGCAAGAAGACACAGTTCTCCACAGGCTGCCATAGGACTTTTCATCATGGAAAGGAAATAAATTCTACGATATTGTTTTATTTGTTTACAGTTTTCAGGCAAGATATGCGTCTTTTGACAGTACTGAGCTGCAGCTTAATACAAATATCAATTACTTCCTGTGTATTGAGGTAATAGAAAAAAATTTGCACAAGATTTGAATCATTTTGAATACCACAAAACCTGAGCACCCAGCACCAGGGAACTGGAAACAGATGGATTTTTCAAGGATACCTGATTGCACATCCCCAGATAATCAGACATCTTTAGCAGGCCTCAACTCATATCCAGAGCCACTGGCCTTGTGTGAAAGCAACAGTACCTAGACTTGGTTTTTCAGGTTTTTGACTATTTTCAGGTTTTCAATGATATTTCAGGTACCCAAAAAAGAAAAAAGGGACTGGAGTCAGTGGGGTGCTTCCTGACCCACACACTGAATGACTGGTGCTCACAGAGCCCCTCGTCACCAGAAAACAACAAAGCCCTTTGCCACCGTTCGTTGAATAAGATTTAAAAACACCCCTGTGAGGCAGAAAAATATTATTATATCTGTATTTCCAAATGGATAAATGAGTTGCATAAATTAATTTGTCCAGAGAAAGAATTTCTTCACTAGTGAATTTAATTTAGGCTACAACCTGGCAATAAAGATGCTAGAAAATCAGAATAAATAAATAAATAACCGCAAAAAACAAACAAACAAACATGCATTTAACAGTTACTGTGACTATCACATGGTGACTGGGGAGTTCAGAAGGGCCGGGCTATCCGGGCACTGCAGTAAGAGCTACCAGAGCAAGCAGCCCATCAGCACGGAGCCAGCCTGTCTAGAAGCACAGCCCATGAAGGACACACGCCTTGCACTGCCCCAGCCAGGCTACCGAAGGGCTGGCTGGGCTGAAGCCAGCTCCAGCGTCGCTGTGCAGACCGCGGTTATTTAGCGTACAGACCTATTGCCTTAGCAGATCATTTCCTATGCTTGGAGCTGAGCCAGCCAAGCTCAATCGTTCTGGTTAAACTTGTCCTTTTTGAGAGGAAGACATGGCAAAAGGTGTTCCCTTTCTGGAAAAAAGGAGATTTCAAACGTGTAAACAGAATATTTTCAAGAGTGATGCCTGCCACAGTGAGACAGGCACATGATTTATTTCTCTGGTCTTCTCCATGGGCTGGGCTTCTTAGCTAGGTGATGTTAGCTTGGCTTCCCATGTCTCACCTATGGAGAAGGAGAGCTGGAAGCATCCACACTGCTGTTCCTACAGCAGCAGTCGTCTCTTCTGCCTGGAGGATAACAGACATTTTACCTTAGTAAAATAAATGTAAAAAATCTGAAAATCTATTTACTGGAGGGAGAGGTGAGGAGAAGATTTTTCACTAAGTTTTGGTGCCGGATCATCTTCCCCAGTTAATTATACTATTACTCAAATGAATGGTCTGCATGGTGCTTAGCCTTTGGAGGTCGGTATGCAAGGTAACATGCCTGTCAGGATGCTGGGACATGCCACGATATGCTCATTCAGGAGAAGCCACGTGCATGTACACAAAGACGACACCTACCCCTGCCAAGAGCAGGCAGCATCCTAAAAGGTTACCTCTGAGAGCAGAGTGGTCATCCATTATTTTTCATGCCCATTCTGCAGGACTTCATGATATGAAATGCCACCTCATGTACTCCTCACATGACAAAAACCTGATTTCCCAGGAAAATGACAGCCCACACAAGTCTGGGGCTGGCCTATAGCTAAACAAATGGTTCTGCTGGCTCAGCAGTGACCTGCAGCTGTGTGTAGGGTGAGCACTCAGGAGGAGCCTGACCTTACTGCAGGGGAGGAGAAGCCCAAAGCTAGGCTGGGCTGGAAGGAAAGCATGGAGTCCAAAAGGTTTCTACATTAACTGTTAGACCAACTAACCCAAAACAAATTGTGAAAATAAACTGCATAGATGCTGCAAGCATTCTGCACCTAGAGTTTAACGTATGCTGCAAAACAAAAAATGCACTGTTTCCTTTGGAGTGTGGCAGACATTGCATGACAGTATTTTCTGGACTGAGCTTATTGACAGGTGAGGACATTAAATGGTTAAAAGGATTCTTTCATCTTAGTGGATCCTCCACTAGAAGAAAATAAACAAACAAGGAAAAACTGCCCAGATTGTGCTCCTACTTCAGTAATGACAAGTGTTGTGACGGTGACTGCTGCCACCCAGCTAAAGGACTGAGGCCCTTTGTAAATCAAATTTCAAGTAAAGAGATTGGTTTGTGAAACCTCCTCGGCATGGAGTCACAAGCTGTCAGAGTGTATTAGCATTATGTTACTGGAGTAAAAAGCAAAACAAATTAAGATGTTTAACAGCTGAAATCTGAAACAAAATTGTGTTTAATGCTGAAAATCTTGTTAACATATTTTCAGGCTTCCCTTTCCCCAGATATTAAATCTCTGGGTGTGTTTGCAAGCATCTTTTTGTCACACATAGAAACCTGCTGCGGGAGAATAAGAACTATACACGGCATACGGTGAGGAAGGGTATTTCACCCTGTGTGCAAAGCCTGCTCAGCGTTGCCACAGCGTATAGTGGCACACAGGAAGATTTTAAGGACGAGAGAGAAACACAGCTGGAATTCCCCGTGTGTCCGTGGTGACAGAAAGCATTGCATCAACAGCAGCGGGCCCAAACTGAAGATTACACGTTGTAGCATTAAATGGGAGGGGTAATTTGAACTCCCAAACTGGTTTTCCTTTCGTATTGGCTCCCACAATGAAAGAACCATTAAGGGTTTTAGCGATCTTCCAAGACTCTGCTTCTAGCAGAAAATTGGCTCCTTCTCCTTGGACACAAGACCAATTTTTAATTGAATTTCAGGAGATGATGGATGTTGTACTTTATTCCAAGTCTATATGCTAAATTAACAAGGCTGTCTGCTTAGTTTCCTCTTTTGAAACCACATTGAGATGAGTTTCTGCTAATTCTCTTACACAGGGCATTAGACATGTGAACCAAGTCCTTATTCAAGAGTTGAAATAATTGACTTTTTTGCCAAGGTTATTGCTTTGGATAATAAATTGGAGCTGTGAGACAGCAACAATAATTTGCTTTCTGAAAAAACCTTGCCAGCTAAATTAGTTCAAATGGTATAGAACTAAAAGTATGTATTTTCACCAAAGTATTTAAAAATTATTAGTTAACACTTAAAGTCTCTCTTACAGCAGGGATCATTCTATTAATTCTGTATATTTAGCATTTGCTTTTTCTGTGTGCTCCCCCTGGTCACTTCAAAGATAACAGAAGTCCCCTGGGAGTACACTGCACTACAGAATATGTTTAGCCTGAGTTAGGTTTGTTCATCCAGCTTTTTACATATTGACAGATGCCATTGATAACTTAAATATTTGGTTTTGTGAAACACAGAAAAAATGGCATAGAAGTCAATATTTCTCTTCACTCTGGCTGCCACAGTAATATTTACATAGTACTGTATGGGAAGAAGATACCTCACAGAGGTAAGTCAATGGGAAGGAAACTTAGAGTGAAATTTGGGGCTGAACGCAGGAAATCTGAAAGCAAAATTCTGACCAACTTGGGCAGAACCAGCTCTATTAAGTGTCTGTATAGTTGTCTGCCAGCGGAAGCTGGGTTGTTTCTTGAAAATATTGGGCTAGGCAAAAAGGAGGCCACCTTTTTCCAGACGATGGATGGTACTACTTGAAGAGCAATGACCCTGCAGCCAGAAATGCCTCCGCATGTACACTTATTCTTTCCAAACGGGAACATTTAAAAGCAATTGTGTGTTTAATTTTAAAGTGGCCCAGGATAGTAATAAACCGTCTTAATGGTTTCCTTTTGGCAGCACAGGCGTAGCTGACTTTCTTACCTCGCAAGGAGCTTTTCAGATGGATTGAACAAACTGGCCATGTGGATTGGGGTTTGTACTTAATTTATCACAAAATTGTGGGTTTCCACTGGAAAGCAAAAACCGATGTGAAAACGTGTCTGTCTTCTCTCAAGAGGTGAAAAACAGAGATGGTGTTTATCAACTAGTAAAAGCAACAGGCTGAAAGAGTGTGGTTTAAATAGCTGAGTAATTTAAACATGGGATTAATAGAATAGTATAACACATTCAGCACAATGGAATAATGTCCTTCCCACAGGTCACACAGTGTGGAAAAGCATGTTCAAGTCTTTATCTAGATGCGATTATGCTTCCAAACGGTAGCCTATTAGATAAAACAGTAATAAAACGCCAAATCTTTCTCATAGCCCTATATTTCAAATATATTTCAGTCCTAACCTGTGTCAGACACCAGTCTCATCCTAGTCCTCCCTTGGCCAGAGGCTGCCAAAGATTTCCTTTTGCTAATGTTTTGTGCTACAGCAGAATGACTCAGGACCAGCTTTAACTATGACTGCAGCCCGAATGATCCTGCAGAGCATATCATTAGATCTAAGGAGAAGCTAATGGCTTATCTGTTTTGTATAATTGTTCAAATCTTCTTTTCCATCAGTTTTCCATCAGTGATATCTCGTTTGAGTTGTATGCTGGTGAGAGAACTATCCGGGCCAGGACTCCTATTAGCAAAAAAATAATTTAAAATTATGCTTTGGCAGCCAAATAAGGAATCTTTTGAAGCTATTTCTTTAGAACATGAAATTGATGTGGGTTTTGAAATACGTTATCCCCATGGAGCTGCACTGATTAGCAGTATCTGATATGTTTTTATAGCTATTGTTTGTCTCGCTCAGTGACACAAGCGACTAAGCGATTTGTGCCTCCTGATGTAGTAACATAGAAAACTTATTTCTCAACTCTCTTGCAGGCAACCACTGAAAGTAAGCAATAATTTTAGCATCTTTGTTCAACAGTCAGCAGCATGGTGAATACCAGGTTTGTTAACACTCAGAAATCCCAGTTGAATGATGCTAAACAGACAAATAGAACCCCCTCCACTAAAAGTAAATTTTTCTCTCACAGCTCCTTAAGGCACAGGGTTCTGGCTCTGTCAGCAGCGCAGGCCTCAGCATTGATGGGGACACCTGGGCATTTTGAGACCTATCATTGCAACTCTTTAAACTGTGTGGTGGTTTGGTGCCAGGGTGGAAAGGGAGGGTCCAGGTGCTCACAGCAAAGAGAACTGAATGGCTTTTGGAAGGAAAAATTGTTTGGGGACAATTCAGAGCCTCAGCAAGCAAACAAGTGGCATATAAAAGCAGGTTCAGTGCACTGTGTGGCACTGGGGTAGGCATCCCCTGGAGCCTCCTGACCATTTCTGGGTGGATGGAAACTGTGGTTGCTGTGAGAGAAGTAGTAGTTATTATGGAGAAGAACAAATTGCACTTCTAGTGCACCCGTTCCAGAGAAAGATTCAATACAGCTCAAAGGACACATGTCTGAGCTTCTACCTCTGCACAGAAAAATCTGGGAGGCATGACTCCCCCTTGGGTAACGGGCTACTCCCAGCTGAAATCCATGCTCTTTTCTGCCTGAAACCGCCATGCTGAGGGAGCCTAAGGTCTACGTGACCCTCTGATATCCTCTTCAGAAAACACATCCCTTGTGGTTGATTTGTCATTGAGAGGAAAAGGAGACCACAGAATCTGAAGTGCTCCAGCAAACGCAGAAGAAATACATGGATGAGGTTTTTAAGCCCATACTCACAGGCTATGGAGAGGTTTCAGCACACCCCAGTTTCAGTGGGATGACAGCCTCCTGGACACACATGGCAGCGTGTCCCCCCCCTTCCCTTCTCCCCTACCTAAGGACTGAAAAAGGGGATTCTTTAAGGGTCTGTTACCTGTTCTGCCCACAACAGGTGTAATTTTGCTGGGGACTTTTGGAGAATTAATCTATCTGACCCATCTCTCTTCCCTCCTACCCCAGCTAGACACCTTCACCCTCCCACTGCATTTCAGCTTCAATACAAAACCAAGCGTCTCTCAGTCTATGGTTTTATTCTTAACACCAGTATGCTGAATACATCCCATTGAAACCAGTATTGGCTGAAACTTCTCAGTAGCTGTCGGGTCCAGAAAAGCCTCATGTGTTTGTGTATGTCACAAGGCTTTTCATGCTGTGCTAAGACCAATTTAATTTCAGAGCACTGTTGTGGCTTTGGTTCAGTTGGTCCTTCATCCTCATATACTGGCAATAGCAGGGTGCATTGCCATTTTAGGGTATTTACCCCCAGACCTTAGTAGATTTGTATTCTTCTTTAAAACTATATATTCAGGTGATTTACCCACTGCAGCTATTTTCATTCCTTTACGGGAGTGGCAAGGTCAGCACAGAGCTTCTCTTATCTTGTAGCTCTGTCTGCTCAAAGAGGCTCTTCCACTGTACCCACAGTTTTCATGTAGACAAGCCTGAGAGTGAAAGACTAGTGACCTCAGCACAGGCAGGGAATTAACTCTATAATCTAATACGGTTTCTTTTTCCATTTCTAAATAATGGGATTCTATTAGACCAAACTGTAGTCTCGTCTAAATGATAATTTATTGTATAGCATATCTGAATTTTGCCTTTTATAAATCATTGAGAATTACAATACACAGTTACATAATTGAATCTTCCCTTGTGTCATCAATATTTTTCATTGGTTAGAGAAACCCCCTTTATTTTCAGAACTCACATGTGACTGGGTTCAGAAAATACAGGGGGGTTAATATGCCCATTTTTTAAGTGATTAAATATTTTCATTTTTATTACTTCTATTTTTTTTTAATTCTTCAAAAGTATAATACTTTAAAAGTATTTTAATTTTGTGAGGTTTTGTACAACAGATTCTGAACAATTTTAAAGACAAATCTGGCCATAAATTTATGCATATATCCTAAAAGCTCAACAACAACAACAAAAATTTGAAAGGAAATAATTAAAGTTAATCAATTCCCACATTGACATTTCAATGTATTAGTGGTATGCACCAATGAAAGTATTGATCAGTGAAAGTAATCAGTAATAATAGGAAAAATTAATCACTTTTGAAGATGTATTTTACTTCAGCTGTGGAATGTGCTTTGGCCAGGATTGAAGCTGGCCCTATGCATATAACAGGGACTATTACCCACCAAAAAAGACAAGGAAGAAATGTAAATGAGGGAAATCTGGGAGGCCATGCTTTCATTTGCTATTAGAACATAGAAATAGACAGTGATGTACAGCCTAGAACTTGTGATCTACAGTTTGTAAATTCATTTCTGGAACTGATCAGCAGCAGGCGATTTAGAAGAGCAGAGAAGAAATCTTTCAGGAGGGAAATATTTGTTAAAGATCTCATCTTCAATAAATAGATATTGGCTTACAACCTTAAATGGATGGGTTTGTATATAAGTGTCTCAGAATCTTTTATTAACCCTGACTCTACTGGCTGGATATTCTTACTTAATTTTTTTTTTTTTTTTCAGAATTTATTTGAAATCTTGACCTAAACAAAATCTTGTGGCAATGAGTCTCAGTTTGACTGCGTAGTGATTGGAAGTATCTCCCTCTACCAGTTCTAAACTTGCTGAGGCAGGAATCAAATGATCACACTGTTATGTTATCACACTTTTTTTTTCCTCCTTACCATCAGGAGAGAGCTTGAGTGATGTGGTGACCAAAAGGTGAGATTAAATGGATAAAACCCAAAAGTGCCTAATTTAACTATATATACATAATATTATAGAGTACACCACATCCTCTTGTTTATACGAATATACAAATATCTTTTCCACCTCTCTTGAATGATATGTCTCCTTGATCATTCTTGCCATCTTTCTGAAAATACCACCAGATTTGATAGTCCATGAATCAGCCCAGAAATATTTTAAGAGTGTTACGTTCCCAGTGGGAATTGAATATGATGGGAATGAAGGGCTTAGATGTCCATCTAGCACATCCTTTTTCTGCAGCAGGACAAAACCACCCACACCACGCGTATGCAACTTTTGTCTCCATAGAGATATTTCTAGTGATGATTAGATCTGTGTTTAAAGCATCACTGTTCTAAAATAGGCTGTCACATAATGCATTACAAGTGCATGCAGCAGCATTAGGCACTGTTTTAACCATCACTCTTTCCTGCAGATATAAGACTTTCTTATTAAAAATGAAGAGACATTCAGTTTGTAAAGAAAGCACAAAACTTTGGAACGAAAGTGAGAGGGGGTTCCCTCAGATGTTTGAATCCTAGATGCGATGGCATTTTGTTTGGCATTATTACCTACGGAGATTTCAGAACTGCTTATTTTCAGAACCCATCCCTTCTTGTGATCTTTTTAAAGATAATATAGTGAGAGTATATGGGTAGCTGTTTCTAGAAACACTTTGATATTGTGAAATCAGAACAGGGCCAGGAGCTTTTGAGTTCCTGTTACAGTACTGCTTTGAGATTATTTTGAACTACCACATCAGACTCTTCAGGTTAAAAAAAAATATTAAAATGGGAATAACCTGCAGCTTGTGACAGCCTATGGAATGTATCTGTGTAACTGTACACTGTGCTGAACTCCACTAACAGCACAGTGAAAAACCTCAATAACAAAGCTTCCACTTCGCAGCAACTCTGCTGTCTCTGCCCCTGCTCCCCCATACTGTCTGCAAAGCAATCAAGGACACATTGAAGCTGAATTGCCTTCTACTTGGTTCTCTGGAAGAGTCCTACTGTTGCAGCACTAGCTAAACTAGCCGGCTGCAACAAGGCTTTTACTATCACATACAAGGTTAACTTCAATAAGTAGCTCCTGCACCTTGCCCCAGCACCCAATCCCCCACAAGGTTTCAACAGTTCATCTACTGCCCATGCTGCCAGTCCACCCTGCTTCTTGCCTCTGCTACATCCCTTCTCCAGGCTCCTCTCCCAGCCAGCCTCTCCTCATCCAGGCCCCCTTCTTCTCCCAGGGCCTCTCCTGCATCCAGGGCACACTCTCTGCTCCCTCTGCTTCTTCCAAGCCTCTCTTCATGGGCCCCTCTTCCATCCCCCTTAGAGCCATTTAACTACTTAACAGAACCAGCCACAGCTGCACCTTACCCACGTCAGCCAACCCACCGCCCCTGAAGCCAGCCCACAGCTGTATACTATCGATGTTAATTAACCTGCCTTCATTCCTCTACATCCTGCAAGCCCCAGGGAGGCCACAGCAGTAGAGAGGGGCACTGAGCATCACAGAAGGAAGACAGGGCAGTGCTGAGCACAATCCAGCATGTCCATGGTTACCCACAGAGAGACAAGTGGAGGGAAGAGGTCATTTCTGGCTCTGCTTGGAAACGAGCACCAGGAGGTACCTGTTAGGTGCTGCCAGCAGCTCTCTGTGGCTTGGCTCCCTTGTCACCAGGGGCAGGGAGCCGGCTGGGAAAGCACTGGCAGCTGCTACCAGCTGCATGGACCCCCTGGTTCCTGATATGGCTTAGGATGAGTGAGCTGCCTCCCTTTGCTCCTCAAAGCACAGTGGGGTTTTAACAGCCCTGAAAGCACAGGGGTTTGTGGCTGTATCGTTGGGCAGGGACTGCTGCAGGCACTCTCTTAGGAGAAGGTTTCAAGAAGTGGATTGACTTTTCAAGGTGATGAGTACCCACAGCTCCTGCTGGGAGCCCTGGGTGAGCCATGCCTCTGAACAGAGCAGCCCAGGCTTTCCCAAATACCATGTCCACACCAGACAACCAGTTCTCTTAGCCACTGGTTTCACAGTCTCCAGCCATCTCTTTTCCTTAACCGGCCAACCATAGCAACTCACAAAATCTGTGCTTTGTTCCCTGCATGGATTTTTCTCCTTAGGGGAAATTAATATATTGATACTTTTTTATGAACACCTCTGTGAAATGATACTGAAGTTGATGCTCCTGAAGATCCCACCTGTACTTTAAGCCTGTTGGTAGGGGCCTTAATGCTGCCATTAGATTTCAGACTGCCGGAAAGCCATAGTTTCTCCCACTTACACTTCTCAAGACCGCTTTGAACTTTTACTTAATACTGTTGATAGACTTTATACATTATTTGAACTCCCTTTAAAGCAGCAAGAGTTGTTATTGGCATTCCCTTACTACCTCTCTTTCAGAAGGAAACAGGAAGAAGTATGGCCTCAGCCTGCAGTAACAGTATGAAATAACATTCCTTTTCAAGTGCAAACATTTTAATATCTTGTTGATGTGATAGTCCTAACAAGGATCAGCCCAAAATGTGATTTCCTCTCCCCAAAAGAAATTTCCAACCTAGAATATGGCAGCATGAGCTTCATTTTCACAGCTGAAGTTTCTTGATTCTGTTTCTGGATAAACTCCCCACAAATCGAGATGATGGGGTACCTCTCAAATCATTCCTTGGCCTTCCTGATGACCTCCTGAGAAAAGTACAAGGCACAAAGTTGTTTTTCTAAGATGGTGCCATATTTTAGTAGCGCCCTGGATGAAGCCACCAATTTTTTCATAACAGTTGTCAGATGACAGCTTGTAAAGGACAGCAGCAGCAGAAAGCTTCATCTCCCATTGTAATACGGCCTTCATAGCACTGTTCTGCTTTATGGATGATGAAGATAGTCTATAGATTAATGTTTGGCTCTTAATGATTCACACTAAACGTGCAGCAAGAGTTACAGACAGGTACCAGTTTAGTAGGTGTCTAAGAATCACCAGTAAGCTTCGCGTCCCATTCCTCCTCTGTTCAGTAGGGATCCTTTCTGTGTGAAGAGACCCCAGATTTTGCCTTCAGAAAGAGCTCATGCTTCAGAGTACAGCAGTAATCTGCTGGCCTCAACTGGAGTCAGGCTAGCTCAGGTGACTCTGGCTAGGTACATCTATCAGCATTGTCAACAGTGTCAAAAACAAGTGGGAGAAATAGAGGGTTTAAAAAAATATTCTAATGGACCACAGGCACTTTTCATGACACCTCCTTGTCCCACTGGTTGGTTAAATAATTATATTTAACCAATATAAATGGTTAAATATTTTTTTATAACTTTATTAAGTGCATATATGTAAAGATTGAACTATTTAGACACACTTGCTTCTCAATGAACAGGACTGTTTTTATTAATTGTAGTTTTCCTGTATGCTGGCTACATACTCTTTAGTAGCAAAATTAATGTTTGCATTGTCATGCATCCGAGAGATTCATACTGCAATCAGGAATTACTTTTTCTGTTCATGTGCTGGAGAGAAGAAAGTGGGTGGGTGTGCAAAAGCCAAATTCCACATTAGACCTGAATTCGAAGTCTTGGTTAGAAGAGCAGACAATGAAACACACAAGGTGCTTCAAACACACAACGTGAATATACCTCTGAACTCTTTAAGATACAACATGTGTTCATATTGAGTTTAAGTTGATAATAAAATAAATTATTTTTTATTTGAAAGACATGAGGGGATAAACCCAACAAAAATAACAAACCTTACCCTCATTTCTTTACTGGAGAGTCTTTTGACCTGTTAGGCCCTTCTACACAGATCTTCTTGCCTTGTGAACCCCAGAGCATCTCCCTGTGTTACAGATCAGCTTGCCCATTCAGCTTTCACTGGTACCATTGGTAAGCAGCCTTCTGGCATCCTCTTCCTGCCTGGGCTCCTGCTGGGTACCCCATGGCCCTCCTCTAGCTTCTGCACTTCTAAAGGTCAGTAGCAACCCTGTAGATTACTTATTTAATTAATACTCTTTTTCAAACTCCTGCCTTAGCAGAGGGGTGGGAGAAATAAACTTTACATATTTTCAAACCACCTGTTTCTACCTGGCTGAGCAATCACGAAGGGTGATGAAATAACCGCCCCGACTGGTCTGCCACAGGCACTCTGGTCCTTACAAACCGTGGGTGCCATGTGCCTCAGGCCTCCCACAGCTTCACGTGCTGTGTGGGTGAGCAGAACATGGAAAGCAGTGGCTTGGGGAAGGATTTATAGGTCACAGGGAATAAGCAATGGAACAGAAGTTTCCCAAAAGGACTAATGAGAAGCTTAGATACCTAAGTGGAAAACTATGATCAGAAACCGAAAGGTGATCTTAGCTCTGTATAAACCATTAGTGAGAGAGACACCAAAGTGTTTGGTACTGTCCTGGTATCCCTTTTACAAGGCAGGAGAGAATGGTTCCAGCTCTGCAAAACATTTTAAAATTTTGAGCCTTGGGAAGTATGGGAGATGGAAAGGACACAGCCTATTTAGTTTATCATGAAGAAGATAGATCAAGATGTATATCAGTTTATGGTGTAGTGAAATTGAAGATAGAAAAGGTCTAGCAGACATGCAACTAGGTCCACTGTTGGAAGCTGAAGCCTTCTTATTAGAAATAAACCACAAGTTTTAGCAAAGTAGTGAACTTGGGGGGGGGGGCGGGGAGGAACCTACAAAAAAATCCAAACAACAAAGAAGTAGCATGTTGTCATCTCCTGTTTTCAAATTGTCACTGCATGCCATAAAATGGAAGCTGATCACCTTCCCACAGCAAGGCCTGACCAGGAGAGTCTTTAAATCACCCTTAGCTGGTTGGTTTGCTGGTAACACAGGTCTCACCTTCTCTAAGAGCTCAGGGGCCAGTTCCGCCGTGGTAAAGCAGGTGGACTGAGCACTGCAGCTTCTCCAGCAGGAAACTTTCCATGTAGATCACTATTAGCAGAACTGCACTGCAGTCCACAGCCGGGTAATTCCTAAGGCCAGTCCATTTGCCTTTAACAAAGATAATCTTAGATCATTAAACTACTGTTGGAAGAAAAAGTAAAATGCTTGAAAAAGTAAAAGCTGCCCACATTACCACAAAATGTATATTCAAGAAATGCATACAGTTTTTTTCCTCCAGAAAACAAACTGCATATTTTATTGCAGCATTTTAAAACTGATTATCAAAGTATTCTTATTAGTGAAACAGCACTTGTCGCGCTTTTCCACATTTTTAATTGTGCTTGCGAGGGTGGCACCCTCTCCCCAACACCCCAGCCATGCAGAGGAATGCTCTTGCCACATTTGCTTCTTGCCCAAATCCCCAAATAGCTTCTTTTTTGTTCCTCCACTGAGCCTGCCAGAGTCAGGGAGAGTTCACCACCCCGGCGTCCCCGCAGCTAACCCGCAAGTGCCCTGGCTGCGGGGGCACCCACGGAGGCGGCACCGGGGTGCGCTGCAGTCCACGCGCGCCCTGGCTCTTCTGGGGGGCGGTGAGGGGGGCGGTGCGCCCCTGCCCGAGGGGCTTCGGTGGAACTGGATGCCGGCTTGTCTTGGCAAGGGCAGGTATCTGCTGTACCCGTGCCCTCCGGGGGGCTGGCACGCCGGCCCCACTGCCCGCGCCCCCCGGGGCAGGCTGGGGGAGCCGTCGGGGCCGCTCCGCCGGGCTCGGGCTGCGGCTGGGCCGGGCTCTACCTCGGCCCCCCGCTGCCGGGCGGCAAGAGCAAAGCGGGTCCCCAGGTGTGAGGCCGCTGCACGGCCCCCGGCCCGGTGGGAGCCGAGCCCCTGGCCGCGTTAGTCCCCGCGGAAGGACCCTCGCCCGGCACCCGGCGCCCCCGCGGGCGGGAGCGTAGGGACCCTTTGCGAGAGGCTGCGGGGCCGTACGGCCGGTTTTACCTTCCCCGTGTCGGTCTAACGGGTGGCGAAGGCTGTGAGCTGGCCTGCGGGGTGCCTCAGCGCCGGCAAACCAGACCGATGGGTTATGCTTCCCCCACCCCCCTTTTTTTTTTTCTTTTAACGGGTATCGCTTAATATTGGCCAACTCCAATTTTCGAGGGAGCGACAAAAGGTCATATCTGACGCATCTGCCGCCCCCCCCCCCCCCCCCCAACAGCCAGTTTACAAATAATTAATAACGGCACAATTAGGCGGTAACGATGGGAGCCGCAGTTAATGGTCTTCCTGATGGTAACGGAGATTAAAAATAATGGTGCTGAGGCCATCTCCTTTGGATGACTCAGTGCAGATCCTGCGGCGTCCGCCTTCGATCTTTGTCAGAAACCCCCTGAGCCCTCCCCTCAAGTACAGCCCTAACAAGAAGCCAGAAGAGCTG